>NW_024070204.1:1253130-1288429 GCF_014754425.2 Oryx dammah
CATTCATCTGCTCCTGCTGGCTCTGCTTCTCTGGAGAACCCTGTGTCATGCAGTCATCAATGTTCAATATGTATTTCTGGGAAAGGAACAAGAGTGAAGCTGCAGAATATCTGAGTTTTCTACAAAATGAGGAGCTTTCAAACAAGCCCCTTTACCTTGGTGGCTGAAACACAGGATGAGATTTGAGCGGCATGCCAGAGCTGTGTGCGGTGTGTGCATTGAGAGGACAGACAGGGAGGAGCCCCCCGAGGCCCCTTCCTGGAAGGAGCTGAGACCTCCTCGTGGTGCTGAGGGAGGCAAGTTCAGTGGGTTTTGACGATAGCGTTTTACTTATGCTTCTAACGCTTTGTTTTCTCTTAATATTTGTAAGTTCTTCCAAGTCTTTTATGACAGCAATTAAGATATGTGTGAATATAAACAAAAAGGAATATGAATTATAACTAAGAACAAGTTGTTGGGTGATGCTGGGGTCAGACGCCGGGGGATGGCGTTGGAAGTCGCACATCGGCTGCCACATTCCCCACCACGCACCTGCTGGAGCCACAAACCCGTGATGTGTACGTTTGCCCTGGGGAGGCCCAGACTGGCATTATCTACAAGTGGGAGCCAGGAAGCCAGGCAATAGCGTTTGCATTCTGGCCCCACACTTCCCTGGCAGATCAGAGCCTGAGCACTCATTCCTGCCTCAAGTGGATAATGAATAATCTTCCTTAATTCATGGAGCTCTTACGAGGATTACATGCATATCTGATGGTTAGCACAATACCTGGAAAATAGACATTTCTTGGAAAATGTTAGCCATTGTTTAACCTGAATGTAGAGTCAATGCTGTGGATTACACCACAAATGTTTCTGCTCCTAGGAGGGAGGGTTCCAGACGCATGCTGTTTTTCCAGCCATGCTGTGGCAGGGGTGGGGGTGGGGTGGGGCCGTGTGAGTGGCGGGGGTGCTGGGCTCCATCTCCGCTTTCCTCCACTAACCAGGCACCGGACCTGCAGGCACACCCCACAGAGAGCATCATCTCTTTACCGTGAAAATGTCCAACTGTCCTTTGCCTCAGTAGGCACGGAACATGATGACAGGCCAAATTTCACCAGGGTCATCAAAGTTTTCCCCATTTATTATAAGAAAGCCTTGGATTTTCCTAAACACTGAAAAAATAAAGACATCTTTATAGTCTCAGTCAGTTCAGTTCGGTTGCTCATTTGTGTCTGACTCTTTGCCACCCTGTAGACTGCAGCACACATCAGGCTTCCCTGTCCTTCACCATTTCCCTAAGTTTGCTCAAACTCATGTCCATTGAGTCAGTGATGCCATCCAACCATCTCATCCTCTGTCGTCCCCTTCTCCTCCTGCCCTCAATCTTTCCCAGCATCAGGGTCTTTTCCAGTGAGTCAGTTCTTCACATCACGTGGCCAAAGTATTGCAGTTTCAGCTTCAGCATCAGTCCCTCCAACAAATAGTCAGCACTGATCTCCTTCAGGATGGACTGGTTGGATCTCCTTGCAGTCCAAGGGACTCCCAAGAGTCTTCTCCAACACCACAGTTCAAAAGCATCAATTTTTCAGCATTCAGCTTTCTTTATGGTCCAACTCTCACATCCATACATGACTACTGGAGAAACCACAGCTTTGACTGGACGGACATTTGTCAGCAAAGTTATGTCTCTGCTTTTTAATATGCTGTCTAGGTTGGTCATAGCTTTTCTTCCAAGGAGCAAGTGTCCTTTAATTTCATGGCTGCAGTCACCATCTGGAGTGATTCTAGAGCCCAAGAAAATAAAGTCTGTCACTGTTTCCACTGTTTTCCCGTCTATTCGCGATGAAGTGATGGGACCAGATGTTATGATCTTCATGTTTTGAATGTTGAGTTTTTAAGCCAGCTTTCTCACTCTCCTCTTCGACTTTTCCCTAACATCTTGGCAAACTTCTGACTTCCCCTCAAGGCATCTTCCGCTGTGTAACTTGGTGGAGAAGTGATGAGGGCTCAGGACCACGTCCAGGTTCTTCTGGTCAGTGGAAGACAGGACATATCCGTTACACCTTCAGGACCCAGAGGCCCCTCCAGTCCCATTTCACAACCTTTATTTGGTCCACTTGCAGCAGTAAAATGTTGCAATTGAAAGAAGCTATGGGCCCTAGTGACCCCAGTGAGACTCCCCACCTGCCAGGTTCTAAGATTTTAGCCTCAGACCAAGTTTTCCTGGGAGAAACTCTCTGCTCTGCAGTTGATGGCAGTAGTTTTAAAAAACACAAAGTCTCTCTCATCATGTGCTCATCTATGACTCAAGGAAAGTTACTTAAACTTGTTGAGGCTCAGCATGCTTGTCTCAGAAACAGAGAGTTAACCACTGCTTCTTATGGTTGCTTGAGGAAAAAATTGGTAACTTGGTAAAGTAGTTACTGGGCTTCCCTGGTGGCCAAGATTGTAAAGAATCTGCCTGCAATGCAGGAAATTTGGGTTCGATCCTTGGATTGGGAAGAACCCCTGGAGAAGGGAATGGTTACTCACTCCAGTATTCTTGCCTGGAGAATTCCACGGACAGAGGAGCCTGGCGGGCTGCAGTCCAAGGGGTCAAAGAGTTAGACATGACTAAGCGACTGACACTCAAGTAGGGACTAGAGAACCTGTCCCCTGGAATATGGTCAGTGAAGACGTGGCCTTGAAGACAAACGAGGGCTCCATACTCCTCCCAAAGGCCCAGTTCACTGGGCCTTCCTTGGACACACACATGCACACATGAACACCCACCCCCCCACACACACATGCACACATGAACACCCACCCACACCCACCCACACACCCACCCCCACCCACACACACACTCACACACGCACACACACACACACACACACACACACACACGGACACCTGCATAGGAAATGCGGTTCTTCTTGAATAGAAACAGAACATTGCTGAGATGCTCTAAGTTAGTGGCAGAGGCCAAAATTCTATGCCATGAAATCCCAGCCTTCTCTGCTCCTGGTCCCAGGCCCTGTGCGCCTCCCTCTGGAAATTTCCCCGGTTTGTTCTCCAGCAGGGGCACTTCCACAGTGTCTCTCGGAGAACAGTCTTCTGCCTTTTCTTGGTAGTTCCCGCATAGAGCTCTACCTGCCAGTGCAAGAAGAGAAAGGGAAAAATCTGCACAGACGACCCCACCCCGACCCCAGGAGGAGGCGGGAGGGAGGTCTAAATGCATCTCGTGTTTCCTGCCCGATCTTGTGAATATCACGGTACATAGAAGTGAGCTTTCAAAATACCAAGAACCAGTGCCAATTTCTGAGATATTTTCCCTCTCATTTCCTGCAAGAAAATTATGTGGTTTATCAGCACCAGATTGCAAACTTTCATCTCTATGGGTCTGCTTGCTTTCTTGTGTGTTTTCCATCCAAGTAGATGAGTCCAGGACAGAGCACCCAGTTCTGTGCCCAGGGGTCTAGGATTCCCGGGTGTACACAGAGGACTTTCCTGAATTCCTGACTGAAAAAGAAAATCTTACGATGTGCAGTGGCAAATATTTTTTAAATGATCAAAAAATCTCATTAGATAAAAGGTTAATCCCTTTTAAAATCTGATAGTCTCTCCTTTGCTTGTGAAACTCCACTTTTGGCTACTTTGTTGTTTCTGCTCAATCCCTAAGTCATGCCCGCCTCTTTGTGACCCCATGAGCTGTAACACGCCAGGCTTCCCTGTCCTTCACTATCTCCTAGAATTCGCTCAAACTCATGTGCCCTGGGCCAGTGATTCCATCCAACCATCTTATCCCCTGTTGCCTCCTTCTCTTTACCTCTTCTTTACCTTACTTTACTTCTGCTCTCAATCTTTCCCAGCATCAGGGTATTTTCCAGTGAGTCAGCTTTTTGCATCAGGTGGCCAAAGTATTGGAGTTTGAGCTTTATCATCAGTCCTTCCAATGAATATTCAGGACTGATTTCCTTTAAGATGGATTGGTTGGATCTCCTTGCAGTCCAAGGGACTCTCAAGAGTCTTCTCCAACACCACAGTTCAAAAGCATCAATTCTTCAGTGCTCAGCCTTTTTTATGGCCCAACTCTCACATCCATACGTGTTCAGTTCAGGTCAGTTCAGTTGCTCAGTCGTGTCCGACTCTTTGCGACCCCATGAATCGCAGCACACCAGGCCTCCCTGTCCATCACCAACTCCCGGAGTTCACTCAGACTCATGTCCATCGAGTCAGTGATGCCATCCAGCCATCTCATCCTCTGGTGTCCCCTTCTCCTCCTGCCCCCAATCCCTCTCAGCATCAGAGTCTTTTCCAATGAGTCAACTCTTCACATGAGGTGGCCAAAGCACTGGAGCTTCAGCTTTAGCTTCATTCCTTCCAAAGAAATCCCAGGGCTGATCTCCTTCAGAATGGACTGGTTGGGTCTCCTTGCAGTCCAAGGGACTCTCAAGAGTCTTCTCCAACACCACAGTTCAAACGCATCGATTCTTTGGCGCTCATAGCTTTGACTAGATGAACCTTTGTCGCAAAGTAACATCTCTGCTTTTCAATATGCTCGCTAGGTTTGTTAACGCTTTTCTTCCAACAAACAAGTGTCTTTTAATTTCATGGCTGCAGTCACCATCCACAGTGATTTTGGAGCCAAGAAAATAAAATCTGCCACTCTCATCAAGAGGCTCTTTAGTTCCTCTGATTTTTGCCATAAGAGTGATATTGTCTGAGCATCTGAGGTTATTATTTCTCCTGGCAATGATAAGATTCCCCATGGAGAGACAGCTGTTTTTCTCCATTTCCTGCTTTTACTTTTTTTTTTTTTTTTAGAGACACGACTAGTTAAAGCTCAATATCTAAATTGTTTTTTCCATTCCTGACATGTGCCAAACGTGTTAGCAAGTTTTGGTGGCAGAGTCATGCATAAAGAAACAACCTAAGGAGCACAGATTATCGATTTGCTCCGGACACAGTTTGGCTGGCTTGGGGATTAGCAATGAGGCTTAAGAGGAAGCCAAAGTACATTTGTTTATGATAAACATTTTAAGTTTCTGTCCTAGAGTGTGGCCAACCATGTCTGCACTTTGATGACTGATTTCCATCTTTTATGCCCTGCTTCACCCCAAGCTGTTCTCATACATTTTCTTGCCCTGAAATTTCTGGTTAGTATGGAGGAACTTTTTTGGGACACTGGAGTTTGGAGTGAGGAGGTAAAGAGGAACAGGCCTCCGAAGCTCCAGGCTCACTCCTGGGAAGCTGAGAACAGTCCAGACACAGTCCAGAGAGTCTAGGAGTTGGGCTGTGACTGGGCCCCGCCACTGGCTGTGATAGGGCCACACTGGGTCATCCCGGCGCTCGGTCAGGCCTTGTGACCCTCTTCCTCTGCATTCTGATAGGAGCGGCACTTTCTTGCAGTTCCCCTGTGCTAATTTTACGTCTCAGGTTTCCTTAACCTTTCTAAGATTTGCTTCAAGATAAAAGTTTCTTTTCCATGTAGATCAGTATTTATTTTATTCCTTTCTAGTCTTGTGTTTAGCAGATTGCTTTATTCCCCCAGAAGAGAGCATTTGCATTTTGGATTAGAGAGAGATTTTGTCAGATTTGCAGTTCTTTTAATCATAATAAAACATGTTGGGATGTTGTTGAACATGTTTATAAAAAATGCATGTATTTGCATTGGCGAGAAGCTGTCCAGGAAATGCCAAGAACTGCCAGGCGCGTTTCAGATGCTCCAGATAATACGTGATCATTTTGCTGTTTTCATAAGCATGCTGAATTGCCTTGACTCATTCTGCGTGGAGAAATACACGTAGAGTAAACAGGCTGTGTCGTGTGGCCCGGGCTTCCTTTCACTCTTCTGACTTACCGTCAGTGTTGCCAGATACAGAATGGCAGGCTACTGAGGAGAACGTAGAGAACATTCCTCCTCCTTCTAGGAAAAGCAGTTCTAAGCTTTCCAGAGTAGTGCATAGAAACACGTCCTGCTTTTAAATAGCATCACATTCATAGGTTCAGTGAAAAGCTTGGGATAATAAATTTGCTGGTGACAAAGTCTTCTAGTTTTCCTTCTTCTGAGAATGTCTTTACCCCCTTTCTTTCCCGAAGGACAGTCTCGCTGGGCAGAAATGTCACAGTTCACAGCTGCTCTTTAAACACCCGAAAGTAAGAGCTGTGCTACTTTCCTCTGGACGCCGTGGTTTAGGGAGCGAATTCCGCTGCCGTTCTCACTGATGAGGTGAGTGTTGTTTCTCTCTCATTGCTTTCAAGAATTTTTCCTTTGATTTCTGCTTTCAGAAGTTTGCGGTATGTTTGTGTGCTTTGTTTTTATTTGTTTATATATTTTTATTAATTTTTTGGCTGTCTGTGTCTTGGTTGCTGCACGGGCCTTTCTGGAGTCGTGCTGAATGGGGGCTGCTGTCCAGCTGCGGAGCGCAGGCTGTAGGCTGCGTGGGCTCAGTAGCTGGGGTGCGTGGGCTTTGCGGCTCTGTGGCCTGAGGGGCTCTTCCTGGACCAGGGCTTGAACCTGTGTCTCCTGCACTGGCAGGTGGGTTCTTAAGCTCTGGACTTCCGGGAGAGTCCTGTGTGCTTTTGTTTTCGATTTATCTCGCTTGGAGTTTGCTCATCTTGCAGGATGTGTAGGCTTGTGTCTTTCACCATTGAGGGCATTTCCAGCTGTGACTTCATCCAACTCTGATTCAGACTCGCTCTTGCCGCCCTCTGAGGCCCCTGGGAGACAGACTCTGGACACTGCCAGAGTCCATGCAGTCCATGGGGCTGCCCTCATTTCCCTCCCAGCCTGTCTTCTTGCTGTTGTCGGTCGGGCACATTCTATTGATCTTTCCTCAAGTTCAATGATCACCCCCTCCGTCAGCTCCACCCTCCTGCTGAGCTCACCCAAGCAGTGGCTCATTGACTGGAGCTTTCAGGTCTATAGTTTCCATTTGACTATTTCTAGAAATTCCATTTCTTTGTCGTGATTTTCCCCTCACTTGTTTTCAGGCAGTTTGTAATTGATTACTGAAAAATGTTTTGTGACAGCTGCTTTAAACCCTCGGTGGACAGTTCTGACGTCTGACTCACCTCAGTGTTGTCGCTGGCTAGCGCCTCTTCTTGTCCCAGGTGTGGCTGCTTGTTTCTTGGTGTCACTGGGCCCTGGGCCCTGGACATTCTGTCTGCTCTGTCAGGAAATGCTGATTCCTGGTAGGCATCCCTTTGGGTGTTGCACATGGGTCCTGGCTTCCCTCTGTGGGCTGGGGCTCCGGTGACAATTCAGTTTTCTAGCCTTTGTGGTACTATTTGGTCAGCCTGGCATAGCTGGAACGCCTGCGCTCCAGGTGGCTCTGCTGGTGTTCCCTGAGAGGGTGGTTTGGGCTCCTGACAGGGTCCTCCCCTGTCTCTTGTTGGCCAAGAAGACCCTCGGGCCCAGGAGCGTGAAGAGGCTTCCGTGGCTGGTCACTTCTTAAGGGGTTTCTACAGATGTCTGTGGCTGCCCCGGGGTCTCTGAGCAGGGGCAGCCCTCCAGCCACAGCTCAGTATGGAGGAAAGTGAGGACGTGAGGCTGTGGGATGAGAAGTGGAAGAAAACTGTGCCCGTAACCTGGAGGCCACTGCTGGGGGTGGGGGTGGGGCCTGTGCAGACAAGCTGGGGAGGGCAGGGCGGGCGGCGGGGCTGTTCCCACGGATGATGAGCGTCCCGGTGATGCGAGCTGGGCAGGGCGGCGGGGACCAGGCAGGCAGAAAGACGCGCTGACTCTGCGCCGTTCTCTCGCTGTTGCTGCTTCCTAGCCGGAAAACCATTTGTGTAGGCAGGTAACGTTTTAATGTATCTGCGTTTTTTCTTTAATAAAGATGTCAAAAGAAACTGAGGCCAAGTTAAATCACATTGTTATGGTATTTTCCTCACTTTTAAAATTAGTAAAATGTCCCCAAGGGGCCGAGGGCCTATTGGGCAGGGCAACTTTATTCATTTCTGGGAAGAGATAGGTGAGATGCCTAAAGGGCCACTCCTGTCAGCACCTCCCCTTTATCTGCGGGGCACCCCCACAGCTCTGCCTGTGGTCACTGAGGGGGCGGGGGGTGACCTCAGTCCTGGTTGCTGCCAGTTCACAGGGAGGAGCAGATGGACAGCGCAGGCCCCGGAACTTTGCCCTGTTCCCCAGCAGTGGGGACTGAGGGCCCTCGGTTTTGAGCAGGAGTGGCTGGAGATAGGACGTGGGGAGCCCCTACTGTGCTTTGAGCTGGACTTTTCCTTAAGATTGACTCTGCACTAAAAACTGATTTTCAAGAACAGTTTTCAATTTTACGGGGAAACTTAGCAGAGAGTACAGAGTATTCTCATACTTGCTCATACCCCGAATCCAACTTCTCCCTCTTTTGACATCGTCCCGTGATGCAGCTGTCAGTTACGAACCAATAGTGATCCGTGAGTGCCCATGCTGGCCCTCGCACACTCTGTGGGTTTCGGCAAATGCCTAATGTCTCACAGAGTAGTTTCATCACCCGAGAGACCCCGTTCTCCGCCTCTTCATCCCTCCGCCGGACCCTGACCACGACGGGCCCTTTTACTGTTTCTACAGTTTTGTCTTCGGCAAAACGTCACGCAGGATGCAGCCTTTTCAGATCGGCTCCTCTCGCTCAGTGATGTGAACTTACAAGGCCTCCATGTCTTTGTGTGGCTTGAAAGCTCATTTCTTTTTGGCTGAATAACACCCACTGTCTGGACGCACCATGGCTTGTTCATCTGCTCGCTACTGAAGGGCATGCATACTGCCCAGCAAAGTCTTCCTGGGGAGAAGCAGCAAGGCCAGAATACTTCAGGTATTTTTCAGGGACAGAGGCTTTCATGCCCTTGGACTTCTACGAACCTAAGTTTTCCAAGGTGCAGGGAAATCAGAAATTTAAAGGAGCAAATAGTTATGAACTGCTTTTAGCTCTGCTGATAACAAGGACTTAGTTGGGTCGCTGGTTAGGTCAATGAACAGGTCAAATGAACACTAAATATTTTCCATTTTCAACAGAAAAATGGCTACTTTAGGGCCACACTAGACCTCCCCCAGTGGCTCAGTGGTAAAGAACTGGCCGGCCGGCGTGGGAGACACAGGTTCAGCCGCTGGTTTGGAAGACCCCTGGAGGAGGACATGGCATCCCACTCCAGCATTCTTGCTGGAGAATCCCACGGGCAGAGAGCCTGGCGGGCTGCAGTCCATGGGGTCTCACAGAGTCAGACACGGCGAAAGCAGCTTAATACGCGCGTGCGCGCACACACACCCAAACACCGCCGTACTAGGGCAGATTTGCCATAGTTTTGAGCATTTGCCGCGTGAAGAGAGCATGAAGACATGATGAAATTGAGCAACGGTTTGCCGGAAGGCGAGCCTGCCTTTCCAGGTCTGCACCTGCCGTACAGTGACCTCTCTTAACGACTGGTCGAGAAGTGTGCTGGGAGGCTGGGGTTTAAGTCCTGGAGACACAGACAATCGGAGGAGATGTACGTTTTGCAAGGCACAGCTTTGTGCTTTTCCTGTAGTTTTTACTTTTAAATTCAAACCTTACCTTGTTTTTACAATGACGTCTGAGCACTGCCTTGAAACACATGGGCCTCAACAGCGGTTTCACTTGTTAGTGCAAACAGTGATAACCCTCCTGCTTTCCCCCTTCTGCGTGTAATTACACAGGTAGCAGGCTCAGTCACTTCCAGTGTAAAGCATGCAGTCTGTTTTAGAGGCAGGGTTTTTTTTTTTCTGGGAACATTTTTTTTTTTGAATTTGTATTGCAGTATAGATGCCGTCTCTGGGGTCGCACAGAGTCGGACACGCCTGCAGCGACTCAGCAGCAGCAGCAGCAGCTTAGACGCTTCACAAGGTTGCATTAGATTCTGCTATACAGCAGAGTGAGTCAGCCACGTATTTACATGTGAAGTGAAAGTGACACCTTAGTCGCTGAGTCGTGCGGTCCTGTCCGATGCTTTTGCAAGCCAGTCGACTTTAGCCCGCCAGGCTCCTCTGTCCATGGGAGTCTCCAAGCAGGAACACTGCAGGGGCTAGCCATTTCCTACTCCAGGGGGTCTTCCTGACCCGGGGATGAAGCCCGCGTCTCCTGCACTGCAGGTGGGAACTTAAGCATCTTAGCCACAGGGACCCGTTTCTTGGATTTCCTTTCCACTTAGGTCACCGCAGAGCACTGAGCAGAGTTCCCTGTGCTGCGGGGCGTCCTCACTAGCTGCGTGTTTTCTATCAACAGCGAGTGCTTGTCAGTCTCAGCCTCCCGACTCCCCCCCTACCCCCTTGGTGGCCGTACGTTTGTTCTCTCCACCTGTGTCTCCATTTCTGCTTTTCAAATAAGACCGTCTGCAGCATTCTGCTCGATGCCACGTGGATGCGTTGGTAGATGATACTTATTTCTCTCTTTCTGACTTATTTCACTCTGTAAGATCGTCTCTAGGCCCATTCACATCTCAAAAGCTAACAATTTGAACAGAATCTAATTAATCCCCCCATTTTCACCGTGACTGTAGATCTTATGTGACTTCGATGCCTAAATAAAAGAAATGGGAGTTTGCTGTATGTGAGGCCAGAGCCACTCTGTCAGTGAGGATGTGGGCGTGGCATCTAGGACCATCAAAGCTTGGGCTCCGGTACCCAGCCTTGGATGTTGTCCATCCAAGCAGTTTACATCTGGCACAGATGCCTCGCAAATGCACACATGGAAACTTCCAGTCACACTCGGGAAGTTTGGCAGCTGGTGTCTCTTTTCCTTAGTTTTTTTTTTTTTTCCAGTTTTTCCCCTGAAACTCCAGCTCTAGGCCTTCCACCCCCCAGCTCGATACCTTTTTTGTTAATAGATCTAATCAGCAGCATGTTGAACAAGAGAAGCCCTTTCTGTGTGCGCTGTTCGGACAAGAGGAGCCCCGCTGCAGACCACCAGAATAAACAACTCCGGCCGATTCAATTACAAGGCTGGGCCCTGGCTTTTATCTGGCTGTGACATCATTTCAATCAAAATGTAAAATAATACAATCCAATAGTTGCAAGAGGAAGAGATAGGACACAGGCGGCTGCACTTAGTCATTTAATAAAAAGAGGAGAGGAAGGTGGGGCCGGCCTCCTCTGACAGCCGGCGAGGGCGCCCGGCTCCCAAACTCCATTACCTGCTGTAATGGTATTCAAGGCCCTGAACACAGGAAATTGTCTATTACTTTTTATTAGTGGAAGCTGTTATGTAGGATGCAGCCTACTGCTCTGTTCTATTTTTTTTTTTTTTTTGCTTTGTTCCTTTAATTAACAAAAGCATGAAATCTCCCTATTGGCAGTTTTCTCCTTGAAGCTTCTATTGCTTTTTCCCCCTCAAAGCTGGAATTTTATTCATTCCCTTTGTCTCCTTTGAATTTTTTTTTTTTTTAATAGGCGATGTTTCCCAAGACCCACAAACCCTGGTGAGGAGAAAAACAGGATTCCAGGGGAAACACAGTGTCTCTAAACTGCTTGGGCTGCAAAAACCACGGGCAGGACGTTTCCTCCTCGCGGCACTTTTTGTGGGAAAGGTTCCCTTTTGATTCTGAGACTTTTATAGGGAGGAGGGGCAGCAAGTGTCGCCCGCTTTGTGTCAGGGTGATACAAACAGGCGATAATAACCAGTTCTATCTATCGGATCTGAAAGCCAGGAGCGAGGAAAGAAGACGGTGATTTAGCAGGAGGGGACGGAGCGTGTCAGGAGGCTGGTTCCTGGGCCCTGCCCCATCTGGACACAGACCACGACCCCGAATAGTCTGATCAGGTGATCAATGAGTTCACCGTTTTTCCTTGAACTGTATCTGGTTTATATGAATCAATCATTTTATTAAAGGAAAAAAAATCTGTTTTCCATCAATATTTTTGATTATTCTGTACATGTGCAGCTCCAGCAAGGAACCTGCCTGGAATGACCTCAGAGCAGGGTCATTTGATGAGACGGCCCATGGGTGTGAACAGGCCACCTGCCCCCAGGAGTATTTGGGGCTCCAGCTCTGGGATGATTGGATGTGGTTCTCCCTGGCAGAAGAAAGATAGGTACAATTTCCCCCCCAGCCTTGTGAAGAGCACAGTGTCATTGGGAAGGTGGAATGTTTATGTAGAAGTTACATAACAACATGTTCCATTACAACCGGGAACGAAACAAGAAACCAGGGAACTGGGTGACTTGCATAAGAGGAAGCCAAGTGGGGCTTTCAGGCGCACTCCGAGCTGAGGAGCAGGGCTCCTCCTGCTGCAGGGCCTTAGGCTCACCCCAAGCCTTGCTCGGGGAGCACGACCTCCGACCTCCCATCCAAGTCCAGCCACGTCAAAGAACCGAGGCTCCGGAGAAGCTGGTGGCCTCTGTGCGTGGCCCTCGGGCTGGTGTTCTGCTCCATCCCTGCCTGTGGGGAGGGGGCGCCCCCTGATCCCCGGGCCTCCCAGGGGCCTCCCAAGAGAGTCCTGTGCACCCAGCCTGGACTCGGGACAGCCAGTGTGGAGAGCAAGGGTGCCCACCTAGAACCCCCGCCCCTCCACTCCGGGGCTCTGAGCAGGAAGGAGGATAAAGTGGATTCCAGTGGAGGGATTGGCCACAAGCTTCCAAATGTGTTTGGACCTGGCTGTGGGCCTTTGACCTAGCTTCCTCTGTGAGCCCTGAAAACACCAGGAGGTCTGTGAGGGTGCAGAGATGTAATGAAGTTGTATCTCAGAATCACAGCTCCATGGCAGTGCCTCACGTGTCAGCAAAAACCACGGAGGAGCCACGGGGTGGCAGGGCCCGGATGGAGCAGGGGCATGTGGGGTGGGAGGGAGGCGGGGGGGAGCCCATGGCTGGGCCACCCACCTCTGTTTTCTGTGTGCACCCTGCAGGACGCAGAGCCACCTAGCAGAACCCGCAGGGGAGTGAGGACTGAAGCACAGTCTTGGTTTATCAGTTCAGTTCAGTCGTTCAGTCGTGTCTGACTCTTTGTGACCCCATGGACTGCAGCACACCAGGCCTCCCTGTCCATCACCAACTCCTGGAGTTTACTCAGACTCATGTTCATGGAGTCAGTGATGCCATCCAACCATCTCATCCTCTGTCGTCCCCTTCTCCTCCTGCCCTCAATCTTTCCCAGCATCAGGGTCTTTTCAAATGAGTCAGCTCTTTGCAGAGTCTTCTCCAGCACCACAGTTCAAAAGCATCAATTCTTTGGCGCTCAGCTTTCTTCATAGTCCAACTCTCACATTCATACATGACCACAGGAAAAACCATAGCCTTGACTAGACGGACCTTTGTTGGCAAAGTAATGTCTCCGCTTTTTAATATACTATCTAGGTTGGTCATAGCTTTTCTTCCAAGGAGTAAGCGTCTTTTAATTTCATGGCTGCAGTCACCATCTGCAGTGATTTTGGAGTCCCATAGAATAAAGTCTGACACTGTTTCCACTGTTTCCACATCTATTTGCCGTGAAGTGATGGGACCAGATGCCATGATCTTAGTCTCCACATAAAACACTCAGGTTGCAACGTTTCTGAACACAGCACCTGCGACCTGATGACATACCATCCAGTTTGCAGGGCAGACTGGACTGTGAAAGCCTGGGCATCGTTCAGGCGACAGTGCAGCTGGGGAAAATGGAGGGAATGAAACAGAAGGACAAGAAGAGCTAACACTTGCTGTGTGCTGAGTGCCCCCGGCAGAGACGGCCAGTGAGCGCGGCTGGCAGTTTCCCGTGTGTTGTTTCCCAGGACCCTCGTGACAGCCCAGCAGGGAACCATGCGGTGCCCCCTTCATGGGTGGGACGGGGGGATGAAGCCCCATGGCCCCGGGCAGACCATCCAGGGCTGGGCAGACGCAGCCACCCACATCCCCTGCCTCCTGAGACGTGCTGGGACCCTTGTGCTGCACCGCGAGGTCTGAGTGTCTATTTACCAAATACTTGGCAGACGTTCACTCTCTTTTTCCTGCTTCCAAAGGAGTCTTAAAAGAGGTCAGAATCTGAGTGAGAGTACTAGGTCACATTGGGACTCAAATACCTGGAGACCTTCGGGGGACCTCTAAACTCTTCCTCCTTCTCTCTGAAGTTTCATCTTCCAGACCAGTCCTTCCCAGCTCCTGGTGGGTGCAGAGCTGGTGGGGCTGCTCGGGCAGATGGACAGACAGTTGAAGCAGCTAAAGGCCACGCAACGTGTGCTGTGCAGGGGTCACGTGGCACGCGGTGGGCTTGCGTGTCGTGGTCATGGGACGTGGGGGTCCCAGGACGCAGCGGTGGCTGCCTGCCTTATAGACGTCACACCTCACAGTGCTGGGGTCACATGACGCAGCAGAGCGTGCGGCACGTCTGTCGGTCACGTGACAAACCGTGTGCAGCTTACACAGACCGCACATCAGAGGCACCTGTTCTTCAAAGAGCATCTCTCCTCCAGACTGGACCTTCCCCTGACATGGAGCCTGGCTTTTTACCACTTTTCCTGGGCTTCTCACATAGCTTGGTTAGTAAAGAATCTGCCTGCAATGCAGGAGACCTGGGTTCAATTCCTGGGTTGAGAAGATTCCCTGGAGAAGGAAATGGCAACCCACTCTAGTATTCTTGCCTGGAGAATCCCAGGGACAGAGGAGCCTGGCGGGCAAAAGTCCATGGGGCCGCGAGAGTCAGACACGCCTTAGCGACTAAACCACCGCTTGTCTTTCACGGCAGAGACACCATCCACCTTCCTGATTCATCTACCCCTCCTCCGGGGCTTCTGTCCCAGCAAAACCCCCACTGCCTCTCTGTCTCTCTTAAGCCTCCTGATCAGGCTTGTTCTGCTGACTCTCAGACAAGGGGCTGCCGTCCCCACTCTGGCATCACGGGTCACTGACGCCAGCGCCAGCCAAGCCTGCGCTGACCCACAGCAGCAGCACTTCCAGCCCCTCCTGCTTGAGCACCTCCCTGCCTGGCTCCCGAACCGACCCCTCCACTAACGCGTCCAGCGGTGTCTGCTGAACTTCCACCTGAGTGCCCGCCCCTCCACCCTCGGGGCTGTGGCTCCAGGTGGGCAGACAGGTCCCAGGGCAGACACGGGAGCCCTTCTGTGTGTCTGGAGGAGACTAAGGCTGTGGGCGTGGCACCCGGGGGCAGGGCTGCTTACCCCTCACTCTGTTCTCCCGACACTGCTTGTGTCGACAGCTTCCTGATTTTGGAGGCTCCCTTCCTCGCATGTGATGGTTTCAGCCCCTTTCAAGAAACTTGGTACATAGATACAATGGGATATTACTCAGCTATCAAAAAGAATGCATTTGAATCAGTCCTAATAAGGTGGATGAAACTGGAGCCTATTATATTTTTTTTTTTTTTTTTTTTTTAGCTGGTTTTTACATTTATTATGGTTGCGTACCCCCCTCCCACTTTTTGCACTAGAATCTAAACTGAGTGATCTATTGCCAACTTGGAGCCTATTATAGAGTGAAGTAAGTCAGAAAGGAAAACACCAATATAGTATATTAATGCATATATATGGACTTTAGAAAAATGGTAACGATGACCCTATATGCGAGACAGTGAAAAAGACACAGATGTAAAGAGCAGTCTTTTGGACTCTATGGGAGAAGGCAAGGGTGGGATGACTTGAGAGAATAGCACTGAAACGTGCATATTGCCATATGTGAAACAGATCGCCAGTCCAGGTTCGATGCATGAGACAGGGTGCTCAGGGCCGGTGCACTGGGAAGACCCTGAGGCGTGGGATGGGGAGGGAGGTGGGAGGGAAGGTCAGGATGGGGAACACGTGTACACCCGTGGCTGATTCATGGCAGTGCATGGCAAAACCCACCACAGTATCATAAAGTAATTAGCCTCCAATTAAAATTTAAAAATAGCAAAGTAAAAAGAGAAACTCCACCTCCTTTATATGCAGAGGATCCCCGCCGGCATCTGCAGCGTGGACGACCCCCCAGACCGCAGTCGCCCACCTGCCAGACGGCTCCGCTTCCACAGGCGGCCAGCGCCGCCCGCCCCGGTGCTGACGTCAGGGCTCGGCTTCCTCCGTGCCTGCCGCTCCCAGCACACGCAGAGCTCTCCTCTCTGTTCGCGTCCCGACCCTGGAATCAGACATGGCTTCTCTCGCCTCCAGAGCACACAGCCAATCTGACAGCAAGCCCGGAGGGCCCACCTTTCCTCCCACGCCCGGGAGAGCAGCAGAGGGCGACAGCTGGTCCTCTGGGTGACCCCGCCTCCCCGGAGGGCGAGAGCCTGGCCCTGCCTCAGCGCCTCTGGAGATGCACACTGCAGCTGCTCCTGCCGGACTGGCTTCACGCAGCCTTCTCGGCCTCTGCTCTGGCCACACTCTGCCCTCGGAGACTGTGGACAATGCCCAGCACACTCCCACACCCAGGCCCTTCCTCTCTCCTCCAAGCAGGATTCTTCCTCCCCGTCCTTTTCCGGCTCCCCCAGCTCCCTTGTGTCTGCTCAGACGTCACCGCCTCAGTGAGGCCGTCCGTGACTACACTATGCATGACCGCCTACCCCGAGGCTCCCCCACCCTGAGTCTCCTCCACCCTGAGTCTCCTCCACCCCGAGGCTCCCCCACCCCATGGCTCCCCCACCCCATGGCTCCTCCACCCCGAGGCTCCCCCACCCCAAGTCTCCCCCACTCGATGGTTCCTCCACCCCATGGCTCCTCCACCCCGAGGCTCCTCCACCCTGAGGCTCCTCCACCCCATGGCTCCTCCACCCTGAGGCTCCTCCATCCCGAGGCTTCTCCAACCCATGGCTCCTCCATCCTGAGGCTCCTCCATCCCGAGGCTCCTCCACCCCATGGCTCCTCCACCTCATTGCTCCTCCCTGTCCCACACCCCCTTCCCGGCTTGGGTCTTGTCCTTGGCCCTTGTCACCACATCACACAGCATCCAGATTCCTTCCTCTGATTCTCACTCCCCCGTCCCCACCGTCCTCTGACTGCGTGCCCACTGACTCTGACCTGTTTTCCATGCTAGTCTCTATCCTCTAGAAGCGCAGTCTTTTCCCTGTGAGGCCTTCTGGGCGGGCTCCTAGAAAATGCACAGACGCTCTGTTTTGATGCCCATGCTGACAGGTGTGTCTCGGGAGGCGCCCGGCGACCTTGGAGTGAGCTCGCTGTGTGAGCTGCTCGGCCCCACAGAGAAGCTGAGGGCCCGCCTGTCCACCTGCCTGCATGTGGGGACTCAGTTGCTAGAGCGGGTCCGCTTACATTTCCATCAGTCGTCCTCTTAGGGCCTCGCCTGCCTAGGGGACCCGGTGTCACGGGCCATTTTACCCAGTTTCTCCTCTGTTGTTGGCAGGAGCCAAACGGGTGCAAAGCACGTAAGCCTTGCACGATGGCACGTCCACCCCCAGGGCCATCAGGCTGTCTTCTGGGACCTGTGGGCACGGTCGCTCAGCCATGCCCGACCCTGTGCAACCCCGTGGACTGTAGTCCGCCAGGCTCCTCTGTCCACGGGATTCCGCAGGCAAGCATACTGGGGTGGGGTCACCCACCCTCCAGCCGGGGTGGCACTTCCCGGGGGAGCCGGACGGACCTCTGTCCTGGGCCCTGGAGTCCCCAGGGCAGCGCCCGCGCCTGGCTCCTCTCTGCTGCGCTTCCATTCACATTACTCCTGAACTTCCGGGGCCCCGGTTATGGGGGTGCCTCCTCTCAGCCATCCTCGGGGTGCTAGGGAACTTGGCCCAGCGGTCCTGTGAGCAGCTGGCCTGCTGCGAGCCAGGCGCAGGGTCGAGGGCAAGAGGCCCTTGGGACATCTGCAGGGCCAGTGGGCTCGGCGGGTCCACCCAGGCCCTTGGCGGCGGGCGGCGGGCGGGGCTCCCTTGTCGGGACGGAGGGCCTCGGGGAAGCACACGTCCTGCCCCTGCAGCTCGCGGGCCAGCCGGCTTGGGCAGGCGGTGCTGCAGGTGGGGACTGCGGGCTCCTCCCCGCCGGCTGGGGGCCTGTTCTCCTGACCCGGGGAAAGGCTCCTCTTGGGGGCTCCTGGGCCCGAGTGGGAAGGAAGCTCTGCCTGTGTGGGTCCCCGCAGTGGGATGGGGTCATCTCAGACCCGGGCGACTGCTCTTCAGCCCTCAGAGGTGCGCTGCAGACGCGCTGCAGGGAGCAGACGGTGAGCATGGGTCACCTTATCCCTCGGAAGACTCGATGGCACACACCTGGTCTGTCTGCTCAGACATGGCTGCGAGCGGGCTCGTCCGAGGTGGGGGCCACACAGAACAGGCCTGCTCGCCTCCGTGGTGAGGGTCAGGCCGGCGGCCTCGGGGGCCACGGAGAGGGAGGGACTCCTTGGCCTGGAGTCCCGGTCACAGTGCCCTCCTCCTCGGGAGGCCCCCGGGACAGAGCCCATTCTGCATTCTGTGCTGCCTTTGTGGGGGGACTGCCCTGAGGCGGCCTCACCTACCCAGACCCTGGCTGTGGGGGGGACCTCGTCCCCAGCCGCCTCCCTAGGGGAATCAGGAAGACACCCGCCTCCCTCTGCAGATGTGATTCCGTGGGCCCGTGCTGGGGTTCGGATGTGACGTTCAGAAGAAGCAGGAGGAGACAGTGACCCCAGAAGCTGTGAGCCATCCACACGGGGCCCCCCCCCGGTGGTGAGGATGGCCAGAGGCCTGGGCTGGTACCCAGGGAGCCGCGATCTTCTCAGTTCAGACACCAGGGCGGTGCTGCCCCTCTCAGTGAGATGATGTTTAATCAACCAGCATCTCTGTGGACGTTTTACTGATCTTGGATGATTTTTGTGAAGATGTTTTTAATTTTTTGTGGAAATGGTGAAGAATTATTGTCCATGAATTGCTTTCATCTCCCATTTCATGGGGATCAATGCTGATAAAACGCTTGCTGCCTTCCGGGGCTGTGGGACATGCTAGGCAAATTAAGTGCCCGTGGACCCCTGCCCTCTGCTCGGCTTTGGACACACACTCCTTAAAGTAAACACCATCCCCAAGATGCCTGTTTGTTCACGCACAGATTAACTGACGCCCACATGTTGGTGGCACCCAGGCTGGAGGCTGCTGGCCAGCTCTGCCCCACCCATCAGAAGGAGCGTGCCCCACGCGCTGGGCCCGCGTCCATCCACTCTGCGCGGGTCCTTGGCTCCCCTGCTCTGGCCCAGAGCCGGCGCTGCGCGGGGATGCTCACATCCCTCTGGCTTCCCTCATGGTCCTGCCCAGAGAGTGCGGGCCTGGAGCAGGCTCTGACCTCTTGGTCTGGGCAACAGTGAGGGTCAGAGTCTGTTTCCAGGGGCTCCTTTAATTAACAAAGTCAGAAATCTGGGGAAGAACGACAGTACCTCACGATGGTCTCTGCCTTAGAAATTGGTGCTCAGCGTTGATGAATCACAGAGAAAACTTGGATGCTTTTGGAGCTGTGCAGCCAGGAATGGTGCCCCTCCTCCCAGGAGCGTCTGCAACAGGTGAGCCGAGGCTTTCAGGGGCCTCGTGGGGGCCAAGCATTCGGTGAGGGTGACCAGCGCAGGAGCACCCAGGTCCTGCCTCCATGCAGCCCTCCTGGGGGCTGTGGCATGTGGGGGAGCTGTGTCCAGAGGGCAGGGCCCTGCGGAGAGCGGCCTCTCCCTGAGTGTCCTTGTTAAAGGCCGTGAGAGCTTCTGAGCCTTGAATAACTGTTCAGTTTTAGCGATTCACGTATTATCAAATTCTTCTCATGTCTGAAGCCTCATATTGAGCCGTCATTAGTGCTTCCTGTGGTCTGAATGTCTGTGTCCCCCTAGGTTCACAGGTTGGAATCCTAACCCCCAGGTGGGTGGCACTCGGACGTGAGGCCTTTAGGGGGTGTTGGGGTGTGGGGAGGAGCTGCCACGGAGGGATTAGTGCCCTTTATTATAAATCACCCTCTGGAGCTTTGTGGCTTCTCCCAGCCTGCAGGACATGGTGAGCAGCTCAGAATGGCCCGGGGCCCTCGCCCGAGCTCCTGGCTCCTGGATTGGGGCCGTCCAGCCTCCAGAGCTGCGGGAAACGCATTTCTGTTGCTTCTAACACACACATGTGCTGTCTGTGGTGTTCTATTAGCAGCCTGAACGGGCCAAGCCTCCACATCAAGTTTAGGGGGAAGATAAACTTACTGTTCGGAACCGGGATCCTAGAGACGGAGTTGGCCAGACACAGCCCTCAGCTTCGTTCCACACACGCTGCCCGGGAGCCGTCGGAGTTCGCGACGTGCCTGGGCTGTGGAATCGAGCCCACTCGCACACCGACGCACATCCTAACTCCCGGGCAGACGGGATGCCCCTCTGCCTGGATGCAGAGCCTTGAATTCACATTTCCAGGGTTTGGCAGCTCAGAGGCACATGTTGGGAAGCAGACACGTGGTACTCCTGAGCCCTCTTGAGCCGGGTGAGTCTTCCTTTGCCCCAGGGACCGTGTCTTGTCGAGGGTGCCCGTCTCCGTGCAGGACTCGTACCCCTTTCAGTGGGGTGGACGCTGGGCGCACCCCTGGTGGGTGCAGGGAGGAGCCCCGAATGCTTCCTTCCCCCCTCCCCTCCCCCCTCCCTTTTATTTCCCAAACAAGCTAAGAGTTTTTATAATTCATCACCTGGCTGACAGATGAGTTCTGCTGGAGAATATTAGAAAATGTCTCAAATCTCATATATATGCTAATGGTATGCCGAGGCTGGTCGGCGGTGTGCGGGGTTTTAATCTGTCTTGGGCGGCGTGGGGAGCGGAGGAGACACGCCGACACCCGACAATTTATGATCAAACGGCTGAGTCGTGAAGGAAGAAGGACGTGCGGGAAGGGAGAGTCATTTTCTGATTTAACAGCGTTGTTACTACAAATAAAGAAATCTTGATTTTGACTGCACTCGACGTTAAATGAGCTTCCTGTGCCCGCCGCTGGATTTTTCATTTGCAGATTCGTAGAGAGCAGCGTGCTTAGATACAAGTGACAGATAAGGGGGCGGTTGCATATGGAAATCAATCGTGTATAATAAAGCCATCTCTGTTTATTAAATAAACACATGTAGATTACCGCGGGGGAGGGCGAAGCCATAACTCCTTGCTATGTTCCTCTTTTTTTTGCAAGTCACAAAGAATCTTATTTAACAACTCTGCCTGCTGGATGCGGGCCCTTCTGTTTACCACCTTCCGCCAGCTGGGCGTCCAGCATCGCTGATTTGGCCCCTTGGCTGTGGCCCCGGTCCCCACCTCTGGGCAGGATTTCAGTCCACCGTCATGAACACCACAGCCGTTTTGGAGGACGCACCGTTAAGTTGCATCTTGCTAATATTTCTGTTATATAAATGGGAGAGGAGCCGGAAGAGAAACCCCAGGGGTACTGTTCTGAGAAGTGAGGGGGCACCCAGCAGGGCGGGCCGAGGCGCGTCAGCTTCTAGAAAAGCATGAGATAGAACCACTGTGTCTGGTCAGGCCTGGGCTCCCCAGGCTAGACCACTCCCACTCCCAGGGCTGGCCAGAGTGTGTCCCCAGAACCAACCAAGGGACTCGGGGTGTGGGCACCCCCAAGGCCAGAGAGGTGGGCTCGAGCCTCAGGGTGTGCCTCGTGGCTTCTGTGTCTTTTGGGAAGGACACCCTGCGGGCTGGAGTCTGGGGACAAGACCCTGGGAGGCGGGCGGGGCTGGTGAGACACCTGGGCTGCAGGAAGCAAGGGGCAGCTCCGCCCAGCACCCTTGCAGCCCCCCACCTCACAGGGTTCCCTGTCGGCCACACAGGGGACCGCTTCTCCTGCTCGATGGCGGAGGGTGGTGGGGAGAGCTCCAGCTGCAGGAATCAGGAGAAGCAAGTTTTCTGAAGAGAGCAAGGACTCAGCCTGGAGATGGAGGAGAGCCCAGCTCCTCTGTCTGCCAGGAGACCTCGCGTCGGGAGAAGAGTCCTGTATTCCTGTATTCCTGGGTCTTCTCAGTGACGTTGTCTAGAAGTTTCAGACTTTTTGGAAGTTAGGGTACAAGTCAGTGCCAAAATGAGGCATAACAGCCCCAAGTCCTTCCATTTTATTGAAGTTTCAATACAAGCCCAGATTCCTGAACACTGCTTTTATTTCTTTTTACCTCTTTATCAGCTTGATGGAGAAGGAACTGGGAGCCCACTCCAGGATTCTTGCCTGGAAAAACCTATGAGCAGAGCAGCTTGGGGGGCTACAGTCCACAGGGTCACCAAGAGTCGGGCATGACTGAGCTTGCACACTCACTCCTCAGCTGGCAGTTTTTCACTGTATCACCTGTCAATCATCTGCTTGCTTAGCTCATTTTATGCTTCTTTCTCATCTTGAACACGTGGTTTTTCCTCGATGCCGTTTGACGAGGCAAGTGTCAGTCATACGTGATGGCCGTGGGCTCTCTTCCGTCATCGCAGTTCTCATCCTGGCTCAGACTCGTCTGATGCAGCTGTTCTTACCTGGACATGACTTTGCCCTCTGCTCACTGCACCCCCGCCACCAGGGGACATATCGCGATATCTGGAGACATTTGTGATGATCAGAACTGGGATGGGCAGGGCAGGGGTGTACTGGCATCTAGTGGTCAAGGCCAGGGAACTGCTAAACACCAGGGCACACACAGCCCCTGCCACGGAAGTGCCGGCCCCCGGGGGCAGTGGCGTTGATGCCGAGGAGTCCTGGCCGAAGCCCCAGTCAGGAGAGAGACCGCGGGGTGTGGGCAGTAGCGGGCCTGGAGCCCAGAGCCTGAGTCTGGCCTGGACACCGCGGGCCCTCTCGCCGTGTGAGGCCAGAGTGTGATTTCACATCACTTCCCAGCTTGGCGCGTCCGTGAGCAGACGGCCAGGACTCCCTCTGTCTTATTCCCCTTCAAGGTAACGTGTGTCCCTGGACGGTTCTGGAGTCTGAAATGGGGGCTTGGAAGCAGGGCACAGTCCATGTGGGCTGGGGGGTGGACGCAGACAGAGGGAGGTTGGTCAGGCCGGCAGGTCCCCACACGGGCACTGAGGGCTGAGTCCGTTTATTTGGGTCCATCTGGAGCAGTGACCTGGAAGCTTTGGGAGCCCCAGTCTGCCATGTGACGGAGTGTTTTCCAAAGATGTCGTTTTTGTTTACATTACATGGCTTCTCCGTGTGGAACTTAATTTCACGTCTCTTTTGCAAGCTGTTTATTCCAGGAAACACCGTTCTTATTGCACTGCTCTAATGAGGGGCTGGAGGCGTTCACAGTGTCAGCTTCTATTTTTGAAGAAAGGCGAAATTGCCACTTTAATCTACTACAAAGCAAGAGCACAGCGGCGTGTTCAAGCAGGTACCCAGAGCAAGTCTGATTCGTGTGTCGGGCTCTGAGTGTGTGCACGCTTTGTTTCTGAGCCACAGCTGAGAGCCTAACAGGTATTTTCTGTTGGCTATTTGGGGCTCCGAGGACTTGGTTACCCCTCCGAATACTCCTGCCTGGCAGTGGCAGGCGGCAGGGGGTGGGAAGGACTGGGCGAGGAGGGTCCGGGCGGTGGGGATTCCAAGGCAGATGATGCTCCTCACAGACCCTCCAGCCTCTGGTCTGAAAGCCCCGCGGGAAGCCTTCAGAGCCCCAGAGCGTGGGTCAGTTCTGGAGTCTGCGCATCCCTATGGTTGGATTCTTTCTCGCAGTCTCCTTAATTCAACTGGCCCCATAGAGGCAGCCGCCAGGAGCCCACTCTGTGGGTGGCCAAGCTCCCTGGGGACATCTCTCAGCTCTCAGGATGGTAAGTTCAGAAGGAGATTCGGACCTGTGACTGTTCAGACAGTCCTCTGATAAACCCAGAGCCCAGCAAGCCCTTCTTCAGCTCCCTCCATTCGAGGTCTGACTTGGTTCAGAGCAAAGACCCTGCAGGAGAAGGCAGAGGTGGCTCCCGTGACCCGGGACCCGTGCGGCGGCCCCTGCTCCCGGCCCAGGCGGTTCAGCTCCTTCTCCATCCCCCAGTCTCTCCCAGGAGCAGAGAGTCACACCCGCCCCCACAGCACGTTCTGGGTTCATCTGCAAATGTCCCTTCCCCACAAGCCCGTCTCCTCCTGAGACTCCGTACACGGCTGGAGGCTGGAGAGAGACCTCAGCCTGGGGGCTTCCGGGGTGCTGGGGGCTGACCACAGGTCAGACACACAAATGCCCTTAAACCGGCTGCTCCCTGCATGTAGGAGCAAGCCGGGAGCCATCACACCCATAGGCTTCCTTCTCTTCATCCTCCTGGTTCATTTTTTTTAACAGCACATCATTATTTTTTCTGGCTTGTTTTAAACATTTCTTGACTATTTAAATATTAGAGAAAAGCCTAAAGATATAAATATGAACACATGAATATTTCCATTAGGGTAACTATGAATACATTTTTTTCTATTTTGTTCTCCATAAAATAAAAAAAACCAAGAAACACAAAAGTCAGAGCAGATGAAGTTAATGTTTTTTCTATCACACTTATTCAACATTATGCTGATGGTGTTTCCCTGTTTTACAATTTTGCTTGAAAGTATGATCTAAAAAGGATTGTGTGTCATTTAATTCTCTGAATGTTCCAGAATTTATTTCGCCGCCTAGACGCTTTCAGGTTTAGTTTCTTATCACCTTTATTGAATGATGAGGTTCCAGGATGACCACTCGTGCACACCCATCAGTTGGCTGTCTCGCCCGGGTCCCCGGGGACCTGAGATGCTGGACTCGGAGAGGACGGTCCCAGGGCCCCAGTGGGGCTGGCAGCCCGTGAACTCTTTGCAAGGACCACGATAACGATGATGCGAATGGTGGTTAGCAGTGTTTGGGTCCTCAGGGCGCCAGGCAGTTTTCTAAGTCCTTTACGTGTAGCAGCTAATTTAACTTTCACGAGAGTCCAGGGAGGCAGGTGCCGGGCACACCAATATCCGGGTCCTTACAGGTGTGGACCCTGGCCCTGGAGGAGGCGGAGAGAAGCCCGCCCGCCTGCTGCTCGGGGCCCGGAGGCCCCTCCCGCTCTTCCTGTCCTCACATCCCTGAGCGCTCTCCGGCTGGTTTCTCACACTGCAAACTGCCTTTGTTGAGTCTAACAATTTCCCTCTCAGTATAAAATGGGGGCAGAAGTGAGGGTGATTTTTGAATTAACTTTTATTGAGGTATACACTTGATTTTGGAGAAGGCGCTGGCAGCCCACTCCAGGGTTCTTGCCTGGAGAATCCCAGGGACGGGGGGGCCTGGTGGCCGCCGTCTCTGGGGTCGCACAGAGTCGGACACGACTGAGGCGACGTAGCAGCAGACTTGACTTCTGTTACGTTAGTCTCTGCTGAGCAGCAAAGTGATTCAGTTATGCACATACACGCGTGTTGCTCATATGTATCTCTCCACCCTCTTCTAGGCTCTGCCGCACACAGGGTATTACTGAGGGTCTCTTTCTGCTTTCCACCTCCACGTGAACCTTCCGGAATGCAGCGGGCGTCCCAGAGGGAGATGTGTGGTGTAGCCTCTTCAGGTCCAGCCTTTGGCCCAAGGATGAATCTCAGTCCTGTTTGAGCTCCTCCCTGGCTGTGCCGCCAGGGCACCCGTCCCGAGGCACCCGTGGGCCTCTTCCGCCGGACACACTCAGCGCCCTGCAGCCTGGCACACCGGTGTGCCTCCCAGGTGCTGGAGCGTCATCCGGCACAGAAACATCTCTCCCAGGCACTCCCCGCCTGGGCTGGGCTCTGGTTCAGCCCCACAGACGGTGTTCTACTGTTCGGTCCAGAAGAGGATGCGTCCCGTGCATGGAAGCAACGAAGCGACGCCACTGGCAGGCTGCAGGAAAGCTCGCTGCTCCTCCCGCCCCCGCCCCCGAGCTGCTGGGACTGTGACTGGGGGGCCAGCCCCTCCTCGGTACTCCAGCAGCCCCCGGACAGAGGGGATGAGCTCAGACCACCTTACGAGAGGCAGCCAGTGGGTGTGCACATGCCTTTGGCTCTGCTGATGGTCGTGGAGCGTGTGCAGGGCAGCAGGCTTGTCTGAGCGGCATGCTTCGTTCCCAAGCCCTCGGGGAGCCTGCGATGCTCTGACCCCGCAGGTGTGAGCCCACCCAGGCCACCTGCCCTCCTGTCTCTCCCCAGAGGCACGTCCTTCTTTGCACGTCCCAGAAAGAATCTGCTCGCCTGAATCATGAGTGAGCAGTGATGCTCTTCCTCTGGAGGGGAGCCTTGGGAGGGTTTCAAACTCATACTAGCGTCAGCCAGTTTCAGTCAGACACGTCGTTTCTCTGAAATGTCCCTGCTTGGGGTTTTTCTTCTTCTATCCTCCCCTGACCTGGCGGACAGCAGTGCTACCCACGTCCTTCAAGTCTCCGCTCCTTCCTTATGCAGACAAGTTTATGGGGTCCTAGCTTGCTTTTGCACAGCAGGGATTCAGCAAAAACAAAAGCACTAATGAAATCAGACAAAGCAGAAACCATCTGCTCAGACAACTACTTAGGAGGTGATGGGCAGAGATAACATGTTGGTTCTTTCTTTATATATATGAGGCATTTTTGAGGAATTAGCGTGTTTGGTGATGGAGGCTGGCAGGTCCAAAGACTGCAAGGCAAGCCAGCAGGCTGACACAGGGAAGAGGTGTAATTTGAGTCCACAGGCCATCTGCTGGCAGAATTCCCCTTCTGGGAGGTCAGCCTTTGTTCTATCCAGGCCTTCAACTGACTGGGTGTGGCCCACCCACATTAGGGAGGGTAACCTGCTTTACTCAGAATCCTTCAATTTAAATGTTGATCTCATTCAAAAAGCATCTCCATAGAAATATCCAGAAACTTCAGTTCAGTTGCTCAGTTGTGTCCGACTCTTTGCAACTGCAGCACGCCAGGCCTCCCTGTCCATCACCAACTCCCGGAGCTTGCTCAAACTCATGTCCATCGAGTTGGTGATGCCATCCAACCATCTCATCCTCTGTCGTCTCCTTCTCCTCCTGCCTTCAATCTTTCCCAGCATCAGGGTCTTTTCCAATAAGTCAATTCTTTGCATCAGGTGGCCAAAGTATTGGGAGTTTCAGCTTCAGCATCAGTCCTTCCAGTGAATATTCAAGACTGATTTCCTTTAGGATTGACTGGTTTGATCCTGCAGTGCAAGGGACTCTCAAGAGTCTTCTCCAACACCAAAGTTCAAAAGCATCAATTTTTCAGTGCTCAACTTTTTTTGTAGTTCAACTTTCACATCCATACATGACTACTGGAAAAACCGTAGCTTTGACTAGACTGATGTTTGTCAGTAACGTTTCTGCTTTTTAATATGCTGTCTAGGTTCGTCATAGCTTTTCTTCCAAGGACCAAATGTCTTTTAATTTCATGGCTGTAGGCACCATTTGCAGTGATTTTGGAGTCCAAGAAAATAAAGTCTGTCCCTATTTCCACTGTTTCCCCATCTATCTGACATGAAATGATGGGACCAGATGCCATGATCCAAGTTTTCTGAATGTTGAGTTTTAAGCCAGATTTTTCACTCTCCTCTTTCACCTTCATCAAGAGGCTCTTTAGTTCCTCTTCAATTTCTGCCATAAGGGTGGTGTCATCTGCATATCTGAGGTTATTGATATTTCTCCCGGCAATCTTGATTTCAGCTTGTGCTTCCTCCAGCCCAGAATTTCACATGATGTACTCAGCAAATAAGTTAAATAAGCAGGGTGACAATATACAGCCTTGATGTTCTCCTTTCCCAATTTGGAACCAGTCCATTGTTCCATGTCCAGTTCTAACTGTTGCTTCTTGACCTGCATACAGATTTCTCAGGAGGCAGGTCAGGTGGTCTGGTATTCCCATCTCTTGAAGAATTTTCCATAGTTTGTTGTGATCCACACAGTCAGAGGCTCTGGTGTAGTCAATAAAGCAGGAGTAGATGTGTTTCTGGAACTCTCTTGCCTTTTCTATGATCCAGCGGATGTTGGTAATTTGATCTCTGGTTCCTCTGCCTTTTCTAAATCCAGCTTGAACATGTGGAAATTCTTGGTTCACATACTGAGAATTTTGAGCATTACTTTGCTAGTATGTGAGATGAGTACAATTGTGCGGTAGTTTGAGCATTCTTTGGCATTGCCTTTCTTTGGGATTGGAATGAAAACTGACCTGTTCCAGTCCTGCGGCCACTGCTGAGTTTTCCAAATTTGTTGGCATATTGAGTGCAGCACTTTCACAGCATCATCTTTCAGGATTTGAAATAGCTCAACTGGAATTCCATCACCTCCACTAGCTTTGTTTGTAGTGATGCTTCTTAAGGCCCACTTGACCTTGCACTCCAGGACGTCTGGCTCTAGGTGAGTGATCATGCCATTGTGGTTACCTGGGTCATTAAGGTCTTTTTTGTATAGTTCGTCTGTGTATTCTTGCCACCTCTTCTTAATATCTTCTGCTTCTGTTAGGTCCATACCATTTCTGTCCTTTATAGAGCCCATCTTTGCATGAAATGTTCCCTTGGTATCTTTGATTTTCTTGAAGAGATCTCTAGTCTTTCCCATTCTGTTGGTTTCCTCTATTTCTTTGCATTGATCCATAAAAACACTTTACCCAATATCTGGGCACCAAAGGCCAGCCAAGGGGACACCTGAAAGGAACCGCTGCGGGAAGGCTGGCACACACGCCTAAGCTGAGTCCCGTGCTGGTGCAGACACGTGCTCGTCTGTTGAGGTGGGGCAGGGGCGGTGACAGTGCTCATCCGGGCCGCTGCTTTCAGTCCCTCTGCGCCTCCAGCCCACACGCCTCTCACCCTCGTCAGCAGCTGTCACGCCGGCATCTCAAAGGTGAGCCTTACATGTGGGGAAGGAGAGTGAGACATCGCTGAGCAGGACCGTGAGGGACGTCACCCCTCCTGAGCCCTTGGACGACACTGGGTCTTAAAAAACAGTCTGTGTATTTCAGTTAGAACTTCAACTCTGTTGCTTGTCGTCTAGGATTTTCCAGAGATTTCTCCTTTTATAGCATTTTTTTTTAATTTGATTTTAACTGATTTAAGAGGCACGTGTGGAGAAAGAGGCCAGGGTTGATGCATGTTGTGTGGTGATGGCCCTTCTCCTAATGCAGCTTGGAAGACCCACTCGGACACGCGCCCCCGCCAGGCTGGTTCCAGCTCCTGTGGCATCCCCGCCCTCCTCTCCTGGGGTGGCCACGGTGGGTCCAGGTCACGGGTCCTCACCTGACCAGTCACGGAAGGCTGGGTGCTGCCCCAGCACCGTCGGAGTGGCTGAAATGCCCTGGGTTAAGTGTTATTGATTTCAGAGCAGCAGCTTATTTCTTGGCAGCGTGATAGAGTTTCAAGCTAGTTCCCATTGAATTAATTTTTGTTGTTCGTGTTTGAAGTTCAGACGGGAATAATTGGCCTGCGAAGGACTCCTTGCCTTCCCGCCGTGTGATGAAGCTGGAGGCAGGCATTTCCCCGCTCTCCAGGGACGGGTTTGGCTCTGAAGCCTTTGGTGGTTTCCAGGAGACCGTTCCGACTCTGCCCGCAGCCTGCGGCAGGCCAGGCATGAGGAGCAGGTGGGCGCAGGGCCTCTGATCTCCAGCTGTTTGTTTGTGGTCCGTGAGGAGGCTGCTCTGAGGGACCATCTGCCCTGCGTGGAGGAGGTTCGCTGCCTTTGATTCCTGGCGAGATCCAGGGCCTTCGGGTTTGTGGTGTGAGCTGGATGGCGGAGGTTGTGACCGGAACCACACAGAAGGCCGCTTTCAGGCCTCACAGCCTCCCCGGCAATCCACACATAGACCACACCTCAAGAGGAGGGGGTCTGCGTGGCCCCTCCCGTTTTTGTTCGGCTTCGTTTTCATCCTGCGCTTCTTTTAGATTGGGTGTTGGTTTTATCTGCTTGAAGATGTAGGGACCGTCTTTCTGTCCTCACGTGAAATAGGGTGACTTCATCAGAACTTGGGGCTCCTCTGGGGGCCAGCCTTTCACTGTGCTCAGGGCTGGCTGGGACAGCTCACGGTGAGCACCTGCCCAGCGTGACAGCTGGCGTTTTTGTGACTGCGATTCAATCTACCCCACAGGGCTTTCGGGGAAGGAAATGCGGCGATGGGCAGCGGGGTCTCTGAAAGCCTTGAGAGCTGACCACCCTGACTGCTGGCAAAGTGCACGCAGAGAAGGCGAGTCAGGCTCTGCCCGGTGCTCGGGGTCTGCCTTCCACCCAGGCTCAAGGCACGCCTGGGAGAAGCGCGATAGACGTCTGCAAGTGTCCACTGACTCATCCACACCCCGCTCCTCTCTGCTTGCAGAGATTCAAAGAGAAGCGACCACCTTTCCAGTATGCTGAGCGGCTGGCGTAGACACTCATTGTTTTCTGATTGAAGACGGGGTGATCGCTCCTCACGGGAAGGGCCTGGCTGGGGCCTGGGATGTAACACTGTTGTGCGGTTCCCCAGTTTGAAATCTGCTGTCCAATAGTAGGATCCGTCGGATTCTTGGTACCAAAGCTGGAGAAGCCTTCTGGTCAGTGTCTGTGGGGCAGGGGGTGGAAAGTGGGGAGGCCAGCTGGGTGGTCTGACCCCCCTCCCACCACGTCACCCCAGGTGGGGTTGGGAGGATCTCTCAGCAGGCTTGGCGGCTGATGCGAATAAAGCCCAGGAGCCTCAGTGAGGGAGGCGTCCTGAGCAGAGAAGCCTGATCTGGGGAGATGGTCTGGTCACCACGGGCCCGTGCATCGAGAATAGCTAAGGGGGCCACACAGGCCTGTGCATCACAAATAATAGCTAAGGGGGCCACATGTGCTCATGAAGCGTCAGGAATGGCTAAGGGGCCCACACGTGCCCATGAATCTTGTTTGCTTTGGTAAGTGAATGTTCTGGAAATTTAGTTCATTGTGAATATCTACAGTGTATGCCCACTTAAAAACTCCAGTGGTGCAGATGGTAAAGAATCTGCCAGCAATGCAGGAGACCAGGGTTGGGAAGGTCCCCTGAGGAGAATGGCTACCCACTCCAGTATTCTTGCCTGAAGAGTCCCATGGACAAAGGAGCCTGGTGGGCTGTAGCCCCTGGGGTTGCAAAGACTCAGACATGACTGAGAGACTAACACTTTCACTTTTTTTTATTGCTCATTTTTCTTTTAATTCAATGATAATTTTGCTGAACTTTAGTAGAGTTAACTCTGTCTTCCCTCCAGTGTTTACAAAGTCAGGTGAAGAGATTTCTAGCAAAAACCTCATTTTTTGTTTCAGGGAAGAGCAGGGTCAGCAAAGGGGAAAATTCAACGAGGAATTAGCCTTCTGTTTCCTGAGTGTCCTTACCTCTGGGTGCTGCCTCACCTGTAGGAGGATGGGGGCTCCCCACGAATACCAATATTCCCCCGATTTCTGGCCCGTGTCTCCCCCAAAGCCTCCCCACCCCCCACCTGCATCTCAGTTGGAACCCCATGTTCTGGGGTTCAGAATGAGCTAGGGTGACATCTAGTGGCGGCATCGCTGAACTACAGACACCTGTTCCCTGGGCACCAGAACCTTGAGGGTCGCTGATTTCTCCATCCATCCATTTAATAGATGCGGTTCTGGTACAATAATCCAGGAAAGATAACGCTCACACAGCTTTATTACCATCAAGCTCTTAAACTCTAGAGACTCATGAACGCTTCTGATAGAAACATCCAGTCTTATCTAAAACCTCAGCTGCAGCACTCCCTCTGGACAGACTCAACCTCCCTGTGTATTCCTCCAGGGACAGAAGACTCAGCTGGTGGGTTCACTCCCAGTTCACAGAGGACCTAGAGACCATTTGGTTGGCACCTGCAGTGAGCAGGTGGGAGGAGGAGGAACAGGTGGAACAAACTTGGGCGGTCCTCAGGTGGGAGTCAGTGGCTGCGTCCGACTACGCCTTGTGTTTCGTCCTCCTTGTGTGACCTACAGGGTCTCTCTAGCAGCACAACAGAGTTCCCCCCTTCCTTCCGCCTTCTTCCCCCTTCTTCCCCATCCCCTGTATCCCTGTCTCTTTTCCTCTTTCTTCCCTTCCTCAAAACATATTTCTCTACTATACACTTTATTTACCCAGACACCATGCTGAGTAGATCAAGACATCTTAGGGATGTGGGTGTAGACATTATCATGGGGACACATTCAGTGGGCAGGCAGCTCCAGGGTCTGTAAAATAAAGGGGACAGGCAGTGGGGAATGTAGCATAATCATTATGCCCATTTAAAAACTCCAGTGGTGCAGATGGTAAAGAATCTGCCTGCAGTGCAGGAGACCAGGGTTGGGAAGGTCCCCTGGAGAAAAGAATGGCTATCCACTCCAGTATTCTTGCCTGAAGAATCCCATGGACAGAAGAGCCTGGTGGGACAAGAGCCCGGATTTACTGGGACAAAGCTCAACACAAAATGGCTTAAACAAGGAAAACTTCTGGCCCATAGTCTGGGGAGCCCAGGATGGATGGTCCAGGGGCTGAGACTACATCACGAGGACTCTTTATCTTTCTCTCTTGGATCTGCTTGCCTCAGTGTTGGCCACTTTCTCTCTCACGGAGGGTGGCTGCCTACAGCAGTGTGTGTGTGTGTGTGTGTGTGTGTGTGTGTGTGTTGGGGGGGAGTGCATGGGAGGATACAGACAGAGTAAGCAGCAGTGGGCAGAAGAGAGCTCATCTCTCCTGAATCTGCATTTCAAATCCCAAGGAGGGACTAGCACAACTGGCTGCTGTTACAGACCCACCCAGAACCTAGACTGTGGAAGGTTTGGAGGTGGGTCTAGGTCATGCCCGTCTCTGTGGCCAGGAGGGATGGACACTATGCCTGGTGACCCTGCCAGAACCCCCTGATGGGATGGAGAGGCAGGTCACTGAAAGTGAGGATGTTGGGCATATGCGAAGACCGGGGCTCCTTAGGGGCTCAGAGAAGCCCTCTAGGACCAAAGGAGGCCAGGCCCAGCCTCGGAACGGAGCTGCCTCAGCCCAGAGAGGCAGGTGTGCGGGGGCAGAAAGCAGTGGCACAGGTGGCAAAGAGCACGCAGCCAGGCCAGGAGGGTGGAGGGGACCTGACCACTTAGAGGGGAGCAGGGAACAGGGCCAGGGTCAGGCCGAATGCAAACAGGGTCTTTGCAGTCCAGGTTATGCAGTTGAGACTTTATTCAGGGGGAGCTTTGGGGCCGTACTCAGGTTTTAAGTACAAGAGTGATCTGTTCAGACTTTGATCTTATAGTGATAATTATGGTTGCAGCAAGAATTGAGCAAATCCCCGACTGTAGAGACGCCAGTCAAGAGGCCAGATGGAAAGGGCATCAATTGCACCAGGGTGTCGCCAAAAATTAAAGTTGATATTATGCTCACTTTACTTTGCACACATTTCTGGGCCAGAGAGCTCAGGCTGCAAGCAGCCCGTGATGTCTGGAGGTATTCCGTCTCATGGCCTCAGTTCCTTCATGCGAAGTGAGGGAATTAGAGGCCAGACTGTCAGAGTCTTTCCTCTTCTAAAATTCTGTATTTCATACAACATAATTAAAAACTAGCCTAGGATCTTTGTTCCTAGGCCCCGAAAGAGGACAGAAGGGGGAGTGTGACTGAGGTTAAGCCTCTCTCTGGTCTCTCAGAAGAGCCACTGAGACACCATTTCCATAATATTATGTTCCCATCAATTCCTTTGCGTTAAAATATGATTGATTACAATCAGAGTTTGAACTTAACTCTGCACCTTTCAAATCACCTCCCCACACAGAAACACCCAAGCACCTTTAATCTCTCATCCTCCCGCACTGGGGATGCAGATGCCTGCTCAGAGACCCTGGCCTCCCCACAAGACCCCCATTACTCCCTGCTGTTGCCTTTGGCCGACAGGAAAACGGTTGCCAGCAGTTGGTCAATATTTGCCCAGTCCTGGAATATTCAGCAGAGACCTGAACCCACTGTTTAGAAGGCAAAGGCACATGATTAATTTTAAGGTGGGGGGACCCCCTTTCCTCAGATCTGCATTTGCTCATGAACTTCGGAAGTGCAAGATGAATCTCCGAGTTCTAAGTTCTTAGATTAAATGTTGTCTTTTTAAATCAAAAGTAAGCAAAATCTTGTGTAATGTGCCTGACATATATTTATTACAACATTCTTCAGAAGCAATTTCCATTCTGATGTGCCGTTGCCTGGATTATTATTAAAGGGTTGAGACAAATGGAGAGAAAAAGATAAAGATGATATTTTTCAGAGATGTAACTACAAAATGAATGGGGCGTTATAAGCACATTGAAAAAGCAATAGAGTTTAAACTATTAAAGATAGATGTGGATTGACGGACGCTGCAGGGCCTGTTTCTTTAACATGCCCATTGTCAGAACTATAAAGTGGGAGTCTCACAGGCTGTGGTTTTAAAACATCTGAATGGAAGGCTTTTATGTGCTGCAGAGAGATGAGTCTGCATGGAAGTAAGCACAATTATTATTATAATTCTCACTTTTATCGTTTAAAAACTACAATAAGCCCAAAGTGTAATATAATAATGCCGACAGAGGTCTATATAATCAAAGCTATGGTTTTTCCAGTATTCATGTTCAGATATGAGAGCTGGACCATAAAGAAGGCTGAGCACCAAAGAATCGATGCTTTCAAATTGTGGTGTTGGAGAAGACTCTTGAGAGTCCCTTGTACCGCAAGGAGATCAAACCAGTCAATCTTAAAGGAAATACACCCTGAATATTCATTGGAAAGACTGATGCTGAAGCTGAAGCTCTAATACTGTGGCCACTTGATGTGAAGAGCCAACTCAGTGGAAAAGACCCTGAAGCTGGTAAGGACTGAAGGCAGGAGGAGAAGGGGACGACAGAGGATGAGACGGTTGGATGGCATCACCGACTCAATGGACAGGAGTTTGAACAAGCTCTGGGAGATGGTGAAGGACAGGGAAGCCTGGCGTGCTGCAGTCCATGGGGTCGAAAGAGCTGGACACAACCTAGTGACTAAACGACAGCAACGCTTTTAGGATAAATAGCAATGGACTGTCCTCCTGAATGAGCTAACGCCAGCATTACATCGGACTCTTAAATTTATTGGCACAGATGTGTGCGGGCCCACCAGGTCCCTCCTCAGAACCCGTGCTAACCCCTCTGCCCTATGGCAAGAGTCTGGCTGCCGTTCCTATCCGTTTATCACCTGTGTGCGTTTACTCTGCACATACGCAGTCTTCATCTGAATAAATGGCAGGCTTGAATGTGGACCGTACATTCTGGCCTTGGATTTTTCTACAGTTATGATGAAGCGCAAACAACACAGGGAAACACCCAGAGGAGTCTAGCCAGCCTCAGCCAGATGAGTATCAATACTAGATTCCCAGGCCAATTCGACAGATTTCCACAAACCAGGAAACTGAGAACAAGAATTTACTGTTTCTCGGTCTGGAGGGCAGAAGTCTGACCTGGAGATATGGGGAGGGACCCCTGCCTCCTGAGGTGATGGACAGGGTTGATCCTGGAGCCCTGGGACTCCAAGGAGAGTCCCTCCTTCTCCCTGCATGGCCCCAGGCCTGCAGGGAGAGTCCTTCCTTCTCTCTCCGTGGCCCCAGGGCTGCAGGGAGAGTCCCTCCTTC
>NW_024070204.1:1288439-1317551 GCF_014754425.2 Oryx dammah
TCCTTCTCTCTCCGTGGCCCCAGGGCTGCAGGGAGAGTCCCTCCTTCTCTCTCCGTGGCCCCAGGGCTGCAGGGAGAGTCTCTCCTCTCTCCGTGGCCCCAGGGCTGCAGGGAGAGTCTCTCCTTCTCTCTTCCAGCTCCTGGGGCTCCAGATGTCTTGGGCTGTGTCTGCCTCTGCGGTCCTGTGGCCCCTTCTGCGTGGGGCTGTCCTCTACCATCGTCCATCTCCCTCTCACCAGGACACAGGAACCTGTGCACAGGCTCCCCGGGACAGTGCAGAGCGTCCTTCTCTGCTCACATTCTTCTCCGTGCTCTCCTTCCTGGAGGAAGTGACCTCACTCTTTTCCACAGGGAGTTCTGCTCACAGGCCCCAGGGCTTGGGGGCGTTTCTCCCCGACCTCAGGCTGTTCCTTCCAGGCGATGCTGTGGGGTCTGTGGCTGATGGGCGCACACATGGGGGGCTCAGAGGCCTGTCCCCACCTTCTCACCCACGTCCCGCTGACAAGCCTGAATGTGTTTCCCAACATTGGGGTCCCAGTGCCAGAGAGGATTTTGCCCCTAAAGATCCAGTCAGATGTGGTGTGTTTTCCTGAGAAGGCTGAGTTGTTTGTATTTTTCTTACTGATTTGTAAAGAGTTCTTTACATGTTTTGAGTATTAATCTGTTTTTTTTTTCCTGTCATAGATGCTGAAACAAACTCTCTGAAGATATCATTTCTTTAAAACTTTGCTTAAAAGTGTTTTTTTTTTTTTGTCATAGAGAAGTTTTCAAATGTAAACAAGTCAATTTAATTCATTTTCCTTCACACATCTGCAGTTTGCATCTCAAAGAATCCTCTCATATTGCCTACCTTTGTCTTATGATTTCATTTTCCCACATTTGGTTTAAAACTCACCTGTAATATATTTCTGCAGTGTGTGGGGTAATGGTCTAATTTTCCTTTATTTTTCCACATGTGAGGCTGTTATGGCCAAATCTCTTTTCTTTCCTCCTCAATTTGTAATGCTTCCTCTATTTATTCCACTTTTTCATCTGATTGATTTCATTTGAGTCTAGGTTTTCTTCTTCAATGTTTTCTTCTTTGCACAAGTATTACAGTGACTTCATTACTTTGTATTTAAAATGTTTTAATAGTGGATGAGGAAGACTTTCACTTTTTTCTTTTTAATTCTTTTGATCATCCTTACATCTTTCTTTTCAAATATGAATTTTAGAATCCATTTTAACCTTTTTATTTAAATCTCTGTGGGTCTTTGTTCTGTTTTCTCTTGCAGCAAACTGAGAGCCAGATTTAGGGAATGCGTCTCTTTTCCAGCCTCGTGAGTCCTCTCTGTCATGGATGGAATATAACTCACTATATTCACTATTATCCATTTTTCAGGCCCTGAAAGCTGCTGGGCAGTATTCTCCGCAGTCGTGTTTTATACATTCTGTTAGGTTAATTCTGACGGGATGTAACTTTAGGTCTTATTTCTTCATTCCGTTTTCTAAAAGCCTTTGCTGCTAACCTGTAGGAAGACAACTGCCTTTTGAATGTTTTCATGGTGTTCAGACAACTTGTTGAAATCTTTAGTGAGTTCCACTACTTGGCTATATATTTTATTGAGTATTTCCAACATGGGCCCACAGTGTACGCTGTCTATTCGTGCATAACAAATAACCAAATGCTTGTGTGTGTGTGTGTGTCTGTGTTAGTTACTCAATCATGTCCAAGTCTTTGTGACCCCATGGACTGTAGCCCGCCAAGCTCCTCTGTCCATGGGACTCTCCAGGCAAGAACACTGGAGTGGGTTGCCATTTCCTCCTCCAGGGGATCTTTCCCACCCAGGGATCGAACCCCGGTCTTCTGCATTGCAGACAGATTCTCTACTTCCCGAGCTACCAGGGAAGCCCAGCCACAGGCTTAGAGGCTGAAAGCCACACGCGTTTCTCGTCTCCGAGTCCTGCGCGTCGGAAGTCCGGGTGCAGCTGAGTGGGGTCCTCCGGCAGCCTTGCCTGCTGCCATCCCGGGGCCAGCCAGGCTGCGTCCTCCCGCATCTCAGGCTGCAGAGGTTTCAGCTCCTCGCTGGTGTGGGACTGAGCGCCCTGCTCTCAGCTCTGAGGCCCCCGGAATCCCTGAGCGTGGCCCCTTGGGTCAGGGTTCTCAGCGCCCCCGGAGCTCAGGGGTCCATCAGCGGCATCGGCCCTCATGGTCTTTGCGCCTGCAGAGCCCAGTCACCGCAGCCCCTCAGGCCCAGCGATGATCCTCCCATGGAGCGTCCTCAAGGGCGCTTGAATTACGGGGGTGTCCTCCCATCTGTACTGTCTTTGCTCTGGAGTTCTGGTCTCCCTGAGTTGCTGGGTACTTCTCTCTGGTGCACCAGGGGGGCTCTTGAACTCAGCTCCTTCACTGCAGCCGACCTCTGGGTCCACAATCCAGTGGCTGTCGGAGCAGACCCCTGGAGCCACTCCCACAAACGCAAGTGAACACCACGAGCTCAGGACTTCCGCTCGGTGCGCCTGTGCCGATGAATTTGTTCCGTTCTTACTTTATCAGCCATCTATCTGCCTGAAACGTCTGGAGATCCATTTCCTGTCTTATTCTACAGGTTTCTGTTGATATAAATGAAGACTTTGTTAACTTAAATTAGCGAAAGTTGCAGTTCTCTGGGTGTGCAGTTTCATCCTAAGGGGTCACACTTGGGGCTCATTCCTCGTGCGTCCAGCTCATCTTCCTGAACCCTGTCCTGCTGCCACCAGTGAGCCTGGGAACCCTGAGAGCGGTGGGCCTAGGTCTGAGGAAGATCGGCATCCCCAGGACGTCAAGGCCCCGGAAGGGGTCATCATGAGCTCTCTGGGCAAGGGGAACTAACTCCCTCAGAGAGGGGGAGAAGGGTTACTCCTTGTGTTGAAGGAATTTTGGCAGAATCTGGGGGGGTTGGCTCCCACCCCAAAGGCTGCATTCCAAGTTTCAGGGTCCATGCCCCCCACTCAGTGTTCTGAGCGTATATGACACCTCCACGAGTGGCACACTCCACTTATGTTGTGACGTCTCTATTTCCAGGATTGGAGTTTAGGCTTGGTTTGCAGAGGGTTGGCTCTGTAGTCACGAAGGATACACATTTATTTTGGTTGCAGAAGCTTTCTGACTCCTCACCTGGTCTTCGTATCGGACATTTACAGCTGTGTGCTGACGATTCTCTCCGTCCAAGCTCCCCAGCAGACATAAGAAGCTTCCAAGCCACCCCCTCTGCTAGTCGTTTTTCCAATCAAGATGTTCTGACAGAGCAGGGTCCACACCAAGAGCCCAGTGGTGGTCCTGGGGCACTGATGGTCATCAGGACGCAGTGGAAGAGAAGATGGATCACAGGAGGAAAGTGGAGGGCTGGGTGTCTTCTGAGTTACGTACCTAAGCGTGGCTGCTGGGAGGAAACAGCTTTTCTTGTAAGTCTGACAACCAGTTTAAAAAAACAGTAAAGAAGAGTTTGCTGTTAGGTTCCTGCAAACCCGTTCACTCTCAAATGTGTCTTTTTCTTCCACATTTCACCCCATCTTACTCTTGAGTGTCTCATAACTGGTCAGCTGAACAAAGGTTCTGCAGCCAACAAAATGGTTAGAAATATCCCTTCTTCTTCAGGACAGAAAGCTTGGCAACTCTTCTGATGAACTATGTAGGTAACTTAGAGGATATTTTTCAAGTTGAAAAAAGGTAGTGCACACTGGAGTGCTGGACTGAGATTCTGGTTAGCCTCCCTTCCCAGTCTGGCTGAAATGCTTTCCCAGCCGTTCTGACAGAGGCAACGATGTATCTGCTCTTGCCTGCTGGGAATGCAGAGCTTAGACAGCTAATATTCTCCTTGGTAATTATTCAGGAAATACTGCATGCAAAGCAGGCTCCTGGGTCTGACGCAGGAGGAACAGCCGGAATCTCCTCACCTACCTGAGAACTTGTCAAGGTGATTATCAGATATAAAGTGTGTGGTTTAAAAAAAATAAGAAGAAGACCCCAACTCAAAGCCTCAGTTGGGGTGACAAGTAATGGAACCTGTACCTGTGGCGTCTGAACATGGCCCTTCTTTCTGGAAACCCTGCCAGGTCGTTAGCTGTGGCTTTGTGATCCTTGCACAGACCCCGGGCACATCACACGTCCGGTTAGAGCCTGGTCAATAAAGTTATCATGCAATTACCATCAACTGCCTTCAATTATTAATTGTCACCTCTGGGGCTGTCTGTGGATTGAGTGCTGTGTTTCATCTGAAAGTGTGGCCCAGATCTGACAGGTAGGAGAGAGTGCAGAGAAAATAATCAGTGCCGCCATGAATAATTGAGCTTTAATAATTTTTGCTGCTTTTAGAAATCATTTCCCATACTTGTTACATTGACCAAAGTGCCTGAAGCCAGAAAGTTGATCAAACTCATCTTGCACTTGGTGAAACTCTGCAGCCTGAATGAGCGCGAGGTGCGGGTTTTCCAGAAGGAAGCTCGTAGGAGAGGAGTCTGCCAGGGTGTCCTAGTCACACTGCCCATCTGTAACAGGACCAGCGAGGAGGCTCTTCAGACACTGGACTGAGAGCTGGTCTAGCATGGGCTGTTTTGTATAGAACTACTTTATTATTGTTGATTCAAATTTAAAAAGGTACCATTTTAATTATCGAGACCATATTTATTCATTGCAAACAAATTTAAAAGCGAAGTTTAAAAAAGTAGTTAATAAAAACGGTCAATTCCCTCCATCTCTCCTGTGGTGGCCACCTTAGAGATATTGGACGAGACCACGACTCAGAACGGGGCTTGGATGTCAAGCTTGATTACATCGCAGAACCAAGAGTGTATGACAAAGCTTGTTCATTACAGACCGAGGCCTTTGGGGACAGCAGGGCAGAGTCCTCAGTCTGTCACCGGCAGAGCAGGGGGTTTGCACTGTGGTTGAGGCCGGGACGCCGAGGGTTCCGCGCGGGGGCGGAGCCTAGTGGGTTCGGCCTTCCCCTGACGCCAGGGGCGGGGCACCCAGGCTGTCTTAGCGATCTGCCCCGTGTGAGGCCAAAGCGAAAAACAGGGGTGATGCCGAAAGCTGTGAGCAGTCAACATCGGAAATGGGAGTCAGACTCTCTCTTCTGTTCCTGTGGACCTCTCACTCCAGGCCAAGCATTGCTTATCGTTTTCTCGCTGTGTGTCCAGATATTTTCTACGCATGGATACAGATATTGTTACATGCAATTTATACCTCCATCATCCACCCACCCATAACTATGCATCCATCCATCTGTCCATCCATCCATCTTTTAGCGCAAAAACAGCATCCCATTGCATACAGTTTTCTGAATCTGTCTTCCACGTAACAGTGAGCCCAGAAAGGACTTTGTGCTCGCTCTCCTGATGGCTTCTGGTGGCCCGTGGCCGTTCAGGGTGCTTTCATTTCCCCATCACAAACAATCCTTGTATCCCGTGCTGGTGGGATATTCCCTGCAAAGTCTGATCGCGAGGTCACAGGGCATGCACAATATACATTTCCCCAGACTCTGCTGTGGAGCGCACTGGGGCCGGCAGGTAATCAGAAGGTCCTGCTCCATTACCTGCGTGGACTGGGGTGGGAGGGACACTGGACCCAAGCTGAGTGTGAGTGTTGCAGAATTAGCCTCCAGCGTCCGTTCTTATCGTCCATTTTTCTTATTACTCTGAACTGTCAGGTTTTCTTAAACCAATCAGTTCTTATTAATTTGTAAGTAATGTTTTCTTGTTTTGCAAATACGCCTTCTGATTTGTTATTTGGCTATTTATAGAATGCTTTGCTCAATAAAACTTTTTCATTATTGTGAAATAAAACTGAGCAGCTTCATCCTCTATGAAGCCACTTGCTTTGTTATATTTAGGAAGTCCTCTTCTGATGGAAGCTTGTGAAAGTTGTTCAGTCCTGTCTGACTCTTTGTGACCCCAGAGGCTGCAGCCCTCCAGGCTACACTGTCCGTGGGATTCTCCAGGCAGGAATGCGGAAGTGGTGTTCCCTTCTCCAGGAGATCTTTCTGACCCAGGGTTCGAATCCAGGTCTCCTGCACTGCAGGCTTATTCTTTGCCATCTGAACCTCAAGAGAGACTAAGGAAAGTTTAGCTGTTTTCTTATTACTCATGATTTTGTTCTGATAGTTTTTAATTAGCATACATGACTTGTTGCTCCGTCAAGAAATTCTTTAGTTGTGAGGTATGACAAGAAGTCCCTCACTGCAATTAGCTGGCAGCTCGCCTCAGTGTCATTCTGAAGTTATTATCTTTTACCTGGTGATTAGAAATGCTACTTTTATCAAGCTAATCTTTCTGAATTTTATTTCACCTCTGGACTTTATATGTTTTACTTGATCTACATGCTGACTTCTTGCCTATGGTTTTATTTTTTTTGCTTAATAATATATTTCAATCAAAGAAGGCAGACTCCCTGAATTACTCTTTTTTCAAAACTTTCCTTTTTAAAAATGTTTACATTCCAGAAAAATCTTTAGGGTTATTATGTCACGTTACACAAGTCCTCTCTCTACCAGCAAATACTGAAGATTCTGCCATTACTCAAACTGGAAATGCATTAAAATGTAGAGTAACTGAGTACAGATGGTATCTTTTTATAGTTGTCTTTTTAGCCAAGAACATGATTTGTTGCTATTTATTCACTAGTCTTTTATGTATTTATGTAATGTTTTAAAATATATCTTGCATTTTCTTAGATTTACAGATATTATAATAGCTATTTTATTGTAGGTTGAATTGTTTATACCTTTATATTTCTAATTGGTCACTGGTTTTTAAATAGGAGAAGTGTTGCTCTTGTATTTTAAATGTTATTGCATTTTAATATTATTTAATTTCCAGATTAAACTTAATAGTTATAATTTAATATACATATACAAATAATAATTTTAATTAAATGATTAAAACTTTTCCAGATTTCCTTTATTTTGACATGTAATTGCAGACTCAACAGAGCAATAATTTTCTTCTTTTGCCAACTCTGCTGGCCTCAACATGTGACCAGGGCAAGCCTTCCACCGAGCTGAGACTCTATCACCATCTCTAGCATGCGACATGCCTGCCTAGGGTGCACGTGGATGAAGAGGCTTGGCCAGCTAAGAGAGCTGCGTGGATGCTGAGCCTCCCTGGGCGAGGAAGCTTCATGCTCCCGGAGGCCCACAGCCTCAGAAGCTTGGGTGCTTCCTAGAAAGGGACGTGGCTGTGCCAGCAGCAGGGCCAGGGAGGAGGGGCAGAGAGGGGACTCCTGCCGTCTGGGGCCTTGCACACCCCTCTGTTTCTCAAGGGCATTCAAGGTGTTGGGGCGGGGGTGGGGGGGCGGTCAGGCGGCTCGAGGAGTGCCCCTGATGAACGGCTGGGTTGGCAAGGGCTCCCGTTTTCCTTTGGGGGGCACTTGGGTGTGGCCGTTTGTGGCGGCCGCATCCATATTTACTGAAGAGAAGTGAAGACGCAGCAGCAGGTGGATTCAGTGGACAGAGGGAGACAGCCTCCACCGTGCGCAGCGGGAGCCGGCTCTGCGCGAGCCCTGGGAGCTGGTCCCTGTCCTCCTGGAGGGAGGGGCAGCCTGCTGGACGGCCCGGGGCTGCTCCCACTGGGGCGCGTCTCTGCCCCCTCGCCCCGCAGCAGCGCAGGCACGCCCGCGGCCCCCACGCCCACTGCCGGTGCACGAGGGTCGTGGTGCTCCCGGGCCTGGTGGAGACTGGCGTCCCTGGTGGGCCACGTGGCCTGGCGCTTCCGGGGCATCCTGGGAGGCTCGCAGCTCCGTCTTTAGAGCCCCCGGCTTCTGCCTTCCTTCTTGACTCCAGACCTTTGCTTCCTGCCCAGCCCCCTGCCCAAGCTCCCCCCAGGACCAGTGTCACTGCTAGGGGTCTTGCTCTGTGTAGTACCCCCCACCGCCCACCCCGACCACCAGCAGACCCTCTTGGCTCCAGCTCTACAACACTGGGGACGCCTGTCTCTCTTCACCTGTCTGCGTCCCCAGGCCCAGCCCTGGGAGCCTTCCTGCGCCCCGACACGCCTCTGCTCTGTCACCTGGACACAGCTTCATGCAACACTCACACCTCCGGCCTCCTTCCACTGAAACCCCGGCAGATATCCATCGCGGCCACACCTTGCTTACAGCACCCCTGATGCCTGCCCTCAGCTGCATCCTCACCTGGCCCTGCAGCCACACTTGCCTGCTCACCTGGTGCTCCTGTCCTGGGCCCCGATGCCAGCTCTACTGTGGGCCTCGCTCACCCGCCTGTCAGAAGCTGTAAGTGAGGCCAGCCCACGGCCAATGACTCAGTGTCTGGGGGCCGAGAGCTCGAATGTGCCCAGATCGCGTCTTCAGTTTCTTTTCACCCTTTCCTTCTGGCATGATTTCAGGGCCATCGCCCATGACTGGTTTTACTGAAGTTCCAGACTCTTCTCTACAAGGGGTCCTGGAGACTGTTCACACATGGTTTTGTTGAATTTATATGGCTTTCCGCAGTCCCACACGATGGATATGAGTTTGCGCAAACTCCGGGAGATAGAGAAGGACAGGGAAGCCTGGCGTGCTGCAGTTCGTGGGGTTGCAAAGGATCAGACGTGACTCTGGCTGAACAGCGACCACACTCCCACCTTCTGCCATCCGACTCCCTGGAAGCTATGTGTGTGCTCAATCGTGCCTGACTCTTTGCAACCCTCTGGAGCCCGCTAGGCCCCTCTGTTCATGAGATTCTCCAGGCAAGAGTACTGGAGTGGACTGCCATTTCCTTCTCCGGGGGACCTTCCCGACCCAGGGATGGAAGCTGCGTCTCCTGCGTCTCCTGCACTGTCAGACAGGTTCTTTGCCCCTGAGCCGCCAGGGAAGCCCACAGGCGGCTACGCAAGAACCTAACACCTCATTCGTTCGTGAAACGGGCTGTCACGGAAGAAACGCCTCATTCTGGGACCAGTCCAGGGAAGCTGATCCGCTCAGATCAGAGGTGAGGGCTGGACCAGAGATAAGCCCACGCAGGCTTGAGTGTGGAATTGCGACAGCACCTCACAGAGCCTGTGAAGGGGGAGGAGGGGACTGCACGGCATTTAATGAGCACTCCCAGTGACGGGATGCTGTCTTGGTCCCATAGAGCAGCCCACTTCATCACTCTTTTCACCCAAAGTTTCACAAGTAAAGTCTTTTTTCCCCAGATTGATTAAAAAGTTAATAGGCTTGAGTAGGTATCCACTAATTTTTGGTAAAGATTCAAAACAGCTTGACTACCTCTTCCTACCTCTAGTGCATGAATGGAGATGCTGCAACCCATTTTCTGTGTCTGTAACTGTGCCCACAAAACTTATTTTATAGGTTCATAATTTATACTCTGTGTGGACTTGCTGCGTTGGGGTCTACAGTTTTTTTTTGAAAGTTCTGCTTGGAGCTTTCTATCCTGTTGTTCAATTGCTCAGTTGTGTCTCTTTGCAACCGCATGGACTGCAGCACGCCAGGCTTCCCTGTCCTTCACCATCTCCCAGAGCGTACTCAAACTCATGTCCATCCAGTTGGTGCTGCCATCCAACCATCTCATCCTCTGTCGGCCCCTTCTCCTCCCGCCTTCAGTCTTTCCCAGCATCAGGGTCTTTTCCAATGAGTTGGCTCTTTGCATCAGGTGGCCAAAGTATTGGAGCTTCAGCTTTCCATCCTGGGAACTGTTTATTTAGAGGACTCCCTGCAGATGCCAGATGCGTAACCTCACCTTGCCATTCTCCTGGATCTTTAGGGGGTAACATAATATGCTGAGCCCCAAAACAGGTGCTGTGGCCCTTCTCCTGGCTCCTCCCAGTGGCTTTCCCTCAGCAGATACTTAGTAAACACACCACCCCCCTCCACTTCTGTGGAGTCTTGTGATTCTAACTGCCCGTCTGCAGGAGGGCGACTGAGCCTCCTGGGGGTCCCTTGGTGTCTTCAGACATGTTGGTGTCTTCAGCAGAGTAGCCAGGGTCGGGGGCAGCCTTCACAAGCAGGCCCGACCCTCTGGGTGATGGGAGAAATGATGCAAGCTCTTCAGATGGCCCGTCTTAAATGCATGCAGGAGGCAGGGGCTTATATGAAAATAGTTAATTCTCCCCTGGTGGCTCAGTGGGTAAAGAATCCATCCGCAATGCAAGAGACCCAGGTTCAATGGGTGGGTTGGAAAGATCTCCTGGAGAACATAATGGCAACCCACTCCAGTATTCTTGCCTGGAGAATCCCATGGACAGAGGAACCTGGCGGGTTACAGTCCATGGGGTCGCAGAGAGTCGGAGCCACTGGGCATGCGCACACGGTCAGCAGACAGACCCTAAGATGATCCCGTGACTCCTGCCTCCTGGGGTTTCTTCCGCCCCACAGACTGGCCAAGGGGGTAGGGGTCCCTCTTGGGGTTACATTTTTTTACGGGAGACTCCATCTCCGCAGATGGGAGGGAGAGTCTCTCTGTGCGGCCCGATGAAGCGCTGGGGTGAGCTCATGCAGTGAGGGGCTGCGGGGTTCCCTGGGGCCTGCGGGCGTCTGGGGGGCTGCTCCCCGCACGGGCCTGTTCTTTGCAGTGATGCAGAGATCTGTTTCTTTCCCTTCCTGCAGAGGCCCGCCCGCCACTTCTCCCGTTGGACCCTCAGGCCCACCTGGCCGCTCCGACAGCAGCCCGTGGGGACGGTCGCCCCTGGGGGCCTCTCCTGGACGTGTGGCTGGGGATTCACACGTGTTCCCTGCACCTCCAGCCTGCACGGCCCCCTCTTTGCCTGCGAAAGACTGAGGAGAGCTCTTTGTTCCACCTACACTCTCTCCCACTTTTTTCTAGATGGTGGACAATTTATGTCCTTTTTTTTCTTTCCAGGAAAAAAAAATCCTATTTGAATTCTGTAAGAAGAAACTTAGAGGGTAGCACAACATGGGAAGAAAAGTCACCCTTGCTCGTCATTTTTAGATGCGGTTGTCGCAGCCGAGTGCTGAGAAGAACTTGCATCCTACACTCTCTTGGACTTCGCATGTGTGTGGTCTGGGGGGAACTTCTCTTTAAGGCATCTAGAAAGCGCCCCGTTTCTGGAAAGCGCAGGTGGCTCTGCCCGCTGCCAGGAACCGGCTGATTCACCTTCCCAGCACCCGCCCACCGCCCGCCGCCAGGACGAGCATCCATTTTTCTGCGGCTGCCACTCGTGCCTGTGCGACTCTATCAAATAACCATTTGTCTTGAGGTCTTGTCTGAAATAATTTGAACTGCCAAATCCTGAAATGAATAGGTTTTGTTAACACAAAGGGCTAAGGGACTGCTTGGAAATTTTAAAGAGCTCCGCGTCCCCGAGACTTAACGGATCACATTGTTTGGCTCCCAGGCATCCTTTTGTCAGAACCCCCGCCTCCCTGGGCCGGGATGATGGATGGTCCTGCTGCCGGAGGTGGGGAGAGAGCGCGAGCGCCGGGCTGGGAACTGGCTAAGTACCCTGGACGCTCGGACCTCCCCGCGGTGCACAGCCAGCCGCCGCCGTGATTTATAAACTGGGCTGCTGACGGACCGTCTCCGGAGCGGCAGAGGCGGGCCGGGGCCTCGACGTGCGGAGCGCTCAGACGCGCCTGCCTCGCGAGGCAGCATCCCAGCCAGCACCCGGGCTGACCGAGGCTCGGCCATCAGCAGAGGAGCCGCCCCTCCCTCCCCTCATTTTGGACTTGGGCCCCAGGGCTGCGGGCTCCCGGTGGTCAGGGTCCATGGTGGGCGTGTGCTGAGGGGGCGGGCCGCTTGCACAATCCACGTGGCTGTGCCTGGGGCCCGCCCGGAGGGGCGCTGGCCCGCCTTCCTCCTCACTCTCTGTCCCCTCGGCCCTCTGAGGACCCCGCCCCGGCTGCCCTGAGACATCCGGCTAGCCCCTCCCCCTGGACCCCCGCCCACCTGACTTGGCGCCCCCCCCCCCCCACCCCGGCGGCCTTCCGTCTGAGCTGGGAGTGAAGCCACACAGGTGCGGGCAGCCCCCAGACCTGCCGGCCGCTGCTTGGGGGGACTGGCTGGACATTCCGCTCCGGCCGCCTGGGCTCCCTCCCCGGGGGAGAGGCGGCGGGCAGAGGCCGGGACCTCCCGGTGAGCCGGGCGCAGTGTGGGGACGCCCGCTGCGCGGTGGTCTCAGTGTGCGTCGACACAACGGCTCCAGCCGCAGTCAGCCTCTCTGCCGACTCGCAGATGAAGGTAGGGGCCCGGCTCCGGGCTGCAGGTGAGCAGCCAGCCATCACTGGGCGGAGACCCACTCCGAGAAGAAGAGCGAAGAAGAGCGCTCTCACGGCTCCCCAGAGGGAGGCTCCGAAGTCACTTCACTCTGCGCTGAACCCCGGAGGAGTTGAGTGTGTCTAAAGGCGGAAGGCGCGCGGAGCACCTCACGGTCAGACTCCGCACACGTCGGTCATAACGAACGGAGCGCTTTGCTCTGACACATGTAATCTCTTCTTCAAACGCCTTTTGCAAGGCAAGGAGGTGCAACTAATGAATTATCCCGTGGCTCGAGATAGTGGATAATTAACATCACCTCCTTTTAAGCATTTCTGCGGCTCCTGCCTTTTGCAAAATGTAAACGGGAAACCGGGAAACCACTTGGTAAGGAGACAGGTTGGAAGGGTGAGCTAAAATAGTTCCAGAGCTCTGCAGGCGGAAACGCGGAGACCTCAGCGAAAATATTACTTCTGCAGAGAGATTTCTGTACTGAGGATAAGACAGAAGTGAGTGGGCGGGAGGAGCTGTCTCTCTTCCAGAGGATGTTCCCTTCTCCTACAGAGATGAATTTTCATCTCCTGTGGCTGGTTTTTGAAGTCAACAAAACAGACTATCGGCTGGGACTAAAGTTTAATTTGTTGGCTCAAGGAACCTGTGGTAGCTTCAGTTCAGTCCAATTCAGTCGCTCAGTCGTGTCCGACTCTTTGCGACCCCGTGAATTGCAGCACGCCAGGCCTCCCTGTCCATCACCAACTCCCGGAGTTCACTCAGACTCATGTCCCTCGAGTCGGTGATGCCATCCAGCCATCTCATCCTCTGTCGTCCCCTTCTCCTCCTGCCCTCAATCCCTCCCAGCATCAGAGTCTTTTCCAATGAGTCAACTCTTTGCATGAGGTGTCCAAAGTACTGGAACTTCAGCTTTAGCATCATTCCTTCCAAAGAACACCCAGGGCTGACCTCCTTTAGAATGGACTGGTTGGATCTCCTTGCAGTCCAAGGGACTCTCAAGAGTCTTCTCCAACACCACAGTTCAAAAGCATCAATTCTTCAGCGCTCAGCCTTCTTCACAGTCCAACTTTCACATCCATACATGACCCCTGGAAAAACCATAGCCTTGACTAGATGGACCTTTGTTGGCAAAGTAATGTCTCTGCTTTTGAACATGCTATCTAGGTTGGTCATAACTTTCCTTCCAAGGAGTAAGCGTCTTTTAATTTCATGGTTGCAACCACCATCTGCAGTAATTTTGGAGCCCCCAAAATAAAGTCAGCCACTGTTTCTACTGTTTCCCCATCTATTTCCCATGAAGTGATGGGACCAGATGCCATGATCTTTGTTTTCTGAATGTTGAGCTTTAAGCCAACTTTTTCACTCTCCTCTTTCACTTTCATCAAGAAGCTTTTTAGTTCCTCTTCACTTTCTGCTATAAGGGTGGTGTCATCTGCATATCTGAGGTTATTGATATTTCTCCCAGCAATCTTGATTCCAGCTTGTGCTTCTTCCAGCCCAGCGTTTCTCATGCTGTACTCTGCATAGAAGTTAAATAAGCAGGATGACAATATACAGCCTTGACGTGCTCCTTTTCCTATTTGGAACCAGTCTGTTGTTCCATGTCCAGTTCTAACCGTTGCTTGCTGACCTGCATACAGGTTTCTCAAGAGGCGGGTCAGGTGCTCTGGTATTCCCATCTCTCTCAGAAGTTCCCATGCTTACTTTACTTCTGTTATGAAGAATTCCATCCACTGGCCCAGCATCATACAGGAAGGACTGAAAGGGGACATCCTGGTGGCTTTCTCCAGAAGTGGGAGTGTTTCCTCTTTCTTTGGGCTTTCAACACACTTTCTCTCTGTTTGTTTTTTCCCAGATCTTTAGAGCATGTATTAGTTTTGCTAGGGGAAATTTGATATAAACAGTCAATGAATATCACGTTGTTCCTTTTGAAGGAACAGGAGCTGAAAGACAAAAATGAGAGCATGTGGCTGTTTACTTCTCAGAGGGAGCCTCAGTTCTCGAAAAAATTCCGTCTCCCCTGCTCCACGTTAGCAGTAAGCTCATGCCAAGGTGTTTGTTTGCCTTCCTTCCACTTCCGGAAACAATGGGAAGAATATGGAATTTGGCATCTAAATGACGTGGTCATGTCTTTTAACACTGCAACTCACTGTATAAATCTGAGCAAGGGACCTTGCCTTTCTAGGATAGCAATTAGATAACAAAGGTTTTTCTAGCTCGTGTCATGCCCTGAGCACTGCTCTAAGCTCTATCGCCCATCAAACTTTGTCAATCCTTGTGACAGCCCCGGGAGAGAAGTGCTGTTTTTATGGAAGACGAAATAGGCACAGAGAGGGCAAGTGACCTCCCCAGGGGTGCACAGCTATCAAGAGGCAGAACGTGACTCCAGACCCGAGCAAATCTAGATCAGCTCTGAGGTTATTATAAGGATTAAGAAAACCATGTGATACGCTAAACACAGGCTCCTGTCCTTTCAGCCAGTCAGGGGGCCCAGCGAGCCTGTTAAATCCAACAACAGGTGCTCCGGAAGTTGGCCAAGCGATGCTCATTTGTTGCGGGAACGCTTCTGTCACTGGAGCCTAATGAGGTGCTGTCTTGGATTCATCTCTCCAGGAGCTGAGGTCCTTCGCTGAACACTCCAGGGCTCCCGATAAGCAAAAGACCTAAACCTGCTTCATCTCTTTAACCCGCCGTGTTGTTACCCTTTGTAAGGAACAGCAGACTGAAGGGTAACACAGGGTCAGTTCCTGCTGCCAACTCAACCTGGCTTCCCAAAGGCAAGTTAAACCAAAACAACAAAACCTCAACCCAAACCCGAAGCCAGAATAAGGAAAGAAAACATGAACCTCCACCAAACCACACTGGATTTACAAGCGGCCCATATGAGAAACCCGGGTTTTCTTCATCACTCATAAATCATTCACCCCGAAACTATTTCTTTCAGTCTATTTGCAACTACGAAATTGTAGACCCATCTGCTGGACCTAATGGGAAAAAGAAGCCCGACTCGTCAACATTTGGAGAACAAAGAATGTATTTATACAAAAGTGTTGTACAACATAAAAGGGTTCTGGTAATTGACCTTTGGGGTGGGATGATCTGGGGAGAGAAAGCAACATTTATTTAGAGTCCACATTTCCACATCTGCAGCGGGTACTCTGCGTCCACAGAAACTGCTGAGGCATCCCTGGAAAGTTTATTTTGCTATGGGTTGTTTCATCTTCAACCAGTTGTAGTATTGATTTCTCTCTGTGGATTAATTATCAGAGGCGGTTTCAGAGTTCCCTGAGCTGGACGGAAGGAGAAACGATGTTTTCATTTCAGTGCAGCCTGTGCTGGTGTTTCTCTGGAGCCCTGGCTTCGGCGAATGGCAGAGAAGGGCTGCAAATGGGATTATTCATCTCCTCTGTGGTCGCGGAGTCTTGGCGGGGTCTGGGGGCTCAGGAAAATGGGGCTTCCTGTGGTTCTCTGCCCCTGTTTGTGGAAGGAGCCTTCAGTCCTGGGGGAAAGGGAGAGAAATCACAGACTCTCATAGACGGGGAAATCAGGGTTATTTATAGCGCAGCCGCAGCTTGACGGAAGGAGATTTAGCCGGTTCCCCAGGACAGGGGGCTCTACCACAGGCTTTCCTCCAGGGGACCTGGGTGCAGAGCCACCTTCCGGGACCAGGACTGCGAAAAGGGTTTTGAGAGTCGCTTCTGAGGAGTCTAAGGATCCACACGATCAGGATAAACAGAACCCTTACACCCAAGCTCTGTCTAGGCACTTTTTCTGAGAGTGAATTTTCTGAGAGGCAGAGAAACAATAGCGCTTTGTACTTGAATGTCAGCGTCGGCCTTTCTTTCAGTGTGTTATGGGGCTTCTCAGCTTCGAGAACACCTCTGGGTGGAAGAGCAGGGTTGCTGATTTCCCAGTGTTTCAGCTGTTAGACATCTGGTTGGAGTGGGGGCTGCGGGGAGAAAGCTGAGTTCCAGGCAAGTGGCAGCATTTTTCCGGTGCTTAGTTGGGTGGGAGGCATGTTTTCTGTGAGAATTTAAATAGAACTTTCAGACATCTTTTTCTTTCCTCATTTACTTTTTCTTTAGAAATATAATAAGGTAACTACAAAATGTTATCGGGGCTTCCCAGATAACTCAGATGGTAAAGAATCTGCCTGCAATGCAGGAGACCCAGGTTTGAGCCCTGGGTCAGAAAGATCCTCTGGAGAAGGGCATGGCGACCCGCTCCAGTATTCTTGCCTGGAGAATCCCACGGACAGAGAAGCCTGGTGGGCTACAGTCCATGGGGTCGCAAAGAGTTGGACACGACTGAGCGACTAACACACACACAGACAAAATGTCATGTGGTCAAATAGATACCAGGAAAGAAGGTGGAAAGAAAAACGTAAGTTTTTATCTTACCGCCAAGAGGTAATTGCATTAATAAGTACATGTTTTCTATACTTTTTCCAATAGGCAACAGCAAGAAGTAGAAGTTTTTGCGTTGGTCAGTCCACTTTTTCCACTAGGAAAAAATACAGTGAATTTATCCACTATAATTTTCCGTAGTATCATTTCGCAGGGCTGCAAAGTGTGCTTAGATATCACTGTTTTCCTTCTTCCTCAGACCACTTCTCTAAGTTAACACACAGAGTGTCTCCTATTTTTCACTCCAGACACCTGCGCTGAGTGTTTCTGGATAGTGCTTTGAGCTTGCGGAGGTCTTAGGCTCAGCCCCATTTGGGGTGGTGTGTCAGGGGTCAGGGATAGGGACCCTGTGCCCCCAGGACAGCCCGGTTCCCTCCGCACTGGCCGGGCTAGTGAAGCACACTCTGGTCTCTGTTCTGACTTAGTTTCCGGAGTCGTACGTGGAGTGGACAGGCATTTGTCCAGTAGAAATGTCCGTTAGGGTTTTCTCAACCTTTTTTTTTTTGTGGACTGACTGTTGTTATTCCCTTGCCCGGAGTTTGCTGCAAGTTTCTCTTAGGTTTAAGAGGCATGTCAGCCCTTTCCCACCCTGGGTTGCAGAAGCGCTTCTGTACCATGCCTTTGGTTTTACTTACTGTGTTTTTCCACGTGCTCAGCATTTCATTTTTGGTTTGTCAAACCCATCAAACTGGTTTTTCAAGAGTGTCTGCATTTGGTGGCACCTTAGAAATATCTCCCTTATTCTGAGTTCATATAAATCTTCAGATCTATTTTACACGCTTATTGGGTTACATTGAAAACTTTAAATTATCTGGAAAGTGTTGATGGATGACGTGTGAGGCATGGCTGGGTGGATCATATCCCCGAGTGGGTGTAGGGGAGGGGGTTGGGGAGGGTGGAGAGAGGGGACGGGGGGGAGTCACAGAGCCCGGGGATGTCAGGGTCGACTCTCCGGCGGCCCCGGTGCTGGAAACTCACGACAGAATAGTGTGACTTTGCCACACTGCAGTGTCCCCAGGGCCCTCGTTACGCGCTTCTCAAAGTTTATCCTTTTTGAATCAGCTCACCAGCTGATTCAAAAATCAGCTCAAAATTCCTAATTATTTTATTTACTTTAAGACTATTTCTATGATGACCTCATTATTGTTAATGTTATTTTATTTGTTATTAATATACTTAGCATCAGTCAGTTCAGAGAAACACTTGTGACATGTATGCAAGGCTGATGCCCCCTCCTCCTTATGGCCTGTGTGTCTGACCTTCTCAGGACAGACATCCCCCTGCTCCCTCTGCTGGGAGACTTCCTTGCTCTGGTCTTGCAGGTCAAGCCCTGCCCACTCTTCAGTCCAATTCAGGTGCTCAGTCGTGTCTGCCTCTTTGCACCCCCCTGGACTGCAGCACGCCAGGCCTCCCTGTCCATCACCAACTCCCGGAGCTTGCTCAAACTCATGTCTATCACGTTGGTGATGCCATCCAACCATCTCATTCTCTGTCATCCCCTTCTCCTCCTGCCTTCAATCTTTCCCAGCATCAGGGTCTTTTCCAATGAGTCAGCTCTTTACATCAGGTGGCCAAAGTATTGGAGCTTCAGCTTCAGCATCAGTCCTTCCAATGAATATTCAGGACTGATTTCTTTTAGCATGGACTGGTTGGATCTCCTTGCAATCCAAGGGACTCTCAAGAGTATTCTCCAACATCACATTTCAAAAGCATCAATTCTTTGGTGCTCAGCCTTCTTTACGATCCGACTCTCACTTCCAAACATGGCTACTGGAAAAACCACAGCTTTGACTAGACGGACCTTTGTCGGCAGAGTGATGTCTCTGCTTTTTATACTTGGCATAATGGCTGCCATTTCTAGATTAATTTGGGAGGAATGGGATCTGGATGGACTGTTTGTCCTGGGCCTTCTCTTGTCCTCGTGGGTGGCTGCTCCAGGCCACCGGTGGCACGTTTTTTGACTAAGGCTCACCCTGGGCCTTCCTGGCCTGCTGCCTAGAAACCTGCATTCCAGACACTCCCCCAGGTGGTTGGGGCCTTCGGGTGGGCCCTGTGTTTGCAGGAATACGCGTTTCCACACGTGTCTGAGGATGCCGCTGCTGACGCCAGTCTGGGGCTGCTCTACAGAACTGACTCAGGACTGGTCTCTCTCTCTGTTCGCCTCTGCTAAGTCACTTGAGTAATGTCTGACTCTTTGTGACCCCGTGGACTGTAGCCCCCCAGGCTCGTCTGTCCATGAGATTCTCCAGGAAAAAGTACTGGAGAGGATTGCCACAACTTCCTGCAGGGGGTCTTCTCAACCTAGAAATTGAACCCATGTCTCCTATGTCTTCTGCAGTGCTCTTGACCTGTGATGTTGGCGAAGACTCCTGAAAGTCCCTTGGACGGCAAGGAGATCAAACCAATCAATCCCAAAGGAATTCAACCCCTGAATATTCACTGGAAGGACTGATGCTGAAGCTGCAATACTTTGGCCACCTGATGCAAATAGCTGACTCATTGGAAAAGACCCTGATGCTGGGAAAGATTGAAGGCAGGAGGAGAAGGGGACGACAGAGGATGAGATGGTTGGATGGCATCACTGACTCAGTGGACATGAGTTTGGGCAAACTCCAGGAGATGGTGAAGGTCAGGGAAGCCTGGAATACTGAGGTCCATGGGGTCACAGAGAGTTGGACACGACGGAGCCACTGAACAACAGTTGGCAGGTGGGTTCTTTACCACGAGGGCCACCTGGGAAGCCCGGCCCGCCTCTGGTTTTAATCATATTTAAGAGACCAGTTCATTGTTCTTGAGTTTTCCTTCTACTATTTAAACAAAGTGAAGCAAACAGTGGAAATATCCTTTTAAATTCCTTCAGGGAGGACATTTTTGGCCTGTTAATCCATTTTCTTAATTGTTTAAAGTGATGATTGCCATCTAACTTCCTTCTTAATGATTTCCTTGAGGGTGAATCTGCGCTGTAGCTACTGTGAGGGGGCGCGGTTCCCATGGATCCCAGGAAACAGGAAGGCAACATCGATGCTTGAAGGAGATGAAAGTGAGCTGGAGTGGGAATGTCTCCATTGCCCCTTGGTTCCTGGAACTGGTGAGTGAAGTGGGCAGAGAATGAAAGGACTCAGAAGCAGGGCTCTGACGTGCATGCAGAATGGGCCGGTTCAGCCCGAACACGTCTAAACGGCTGCAGGGTCATCAGGGCCTTTTGAATGTATGCTGAGTATCCCAGATGGAATCTGGATAAAAAAGTGAGTCAGACATCCACAGCCCATTTATCATGGGATCCCTTGCTGGGAAAATGCCTGATTTATTCGTAAGTCAGGGCCTGTCATCTTCCTTAGTCATAATCACTGTGATTTGTAATGCATACAGCGTATGATTTATTTAAAGGTAAGTTTATTTCAAATAACTGAATTTGAATGTGAATGAAATACAGGCTTTGAGTGAATGATTTAAAGGCTTGCTGTGCAGGAGGAATCTTGTGCAGACCTGGGTTCCCTCTGCCAGCAGCCGGCGGAAGAATGGGCTTGGGAAGAGTGTCTTCACACAGCTCTCTCGGAGCACGTGGGAGGGAGGAACTGCTTCCCTCCGACCCTAAAGCATGGCCTTGGGGTGCTGGTGGGCCCGGCAGGGAGCAGCCGTGCAGTTGTCCCGCTCTCCCGCCGAGAGGAAGGCAGCCTTTCTGTGTGAATCTGTCGCTCTGAGCTGTCTTTGCTCAGCCAGCCCCTGCCCCAGCCCACTCATCTGCTCATGGTCTCACGTCCCGCCGTGACTCCTGGGGCTCTCCATGGGGGAGGTGGGGAGTTCCCTGCTGGTGTCCCTCCACACCTCCTGAGCCCTTGGAGTCCTCATCACGGCCGCCAGCCCTGGGGTCAGGCCCGTGAGCTCCAGAAGCATCATGGAAGAACCCCTGCCCCGCAGGCCCCTGCCTCAGCTGCAGCATCTCCTTGTCAGCATCTGCAGTTATCCCAGCGTTCTTCAGGGACCGGGACCTTCTCCAGACCCTCAGTTCCCTACTGAAATGCGGAGTCTGCCAGAGTGAGGGCCCTGGCGGCAGCCTGCCTGCAGCAGGGGCTGCGGACCCCTGAGGGCGGGAAGGACCCGAGGTTCAGGCCTGATGGGCAAGGCCGGATGCCCACAAGCAATTACGGCCCCTCGGGGGTTTCCCACATTCAGTGTCTGAGAGCAGGGTGAGTGCTGCCCAGGAGGGGGCCCTGGGGCCCCTGTGCCCCACCCCACCCCCCCAAGGTCCTCTGGTCCAGCTCTCCGCCGCGGCCTGACGCTGAGGCCAGGTCACTCGTCACGGGCCCGCCTCACTGCAGGGTGGGGCCGCTCTGAGCTCCTTCCACGGATGTCCCCAGACAAGCAGGTTCAGAACTGAGCCAGGGCCAAGCTGGGCCTGGGGGGCCAGGCCCATCCTTGGACACCCCACTGGGCCTTCTGCCACCAACGGGGAGTCTGGGAGCCCCCGCCTCCAGTGGCCATCTGCTGCCCGAAATGAAGTGAAGTGAATTCTCCAGGCCAGAATACTGGCGTGGGGAGCCTTGCCCTTCTCCAGGGGTCTTCCTGACCCAGGGACTGAACCCAGGTCTCCTGCATTGCGGGCGGATTCTTTACCAGCTGAGCCACCCGGGAAGCCTGAGAATACTGGAGTGGGTAGCCTATCCCTTCTTGGATTTTCCTGACCCAGGAATTGAACCGGAGTCTCCTGCATTGCAGGCAGATATTTTACCATCTGAGCTACGAGCTGCCCGAGCACACGGGTAAAGTGTGTGAATGGGATGGACGTCCCCTCCGCAGTCTGTCGGCTCCACCTCCACCCCCCACATCGCTGTCCCCTGACGGCGTGGGTCCTCACCTAGGACCTCCTGTGCCCGACAGGAAGATGGTCTCAGGGCATCCTCCTCCTGGGGCCCAGCGCCTACAGAGGCATGGGGCAGCCTGAGGGTAGACTCAGGGGAAAGCGGAGGCTCGTCTCCACCCGGGAGCAAACCAGGCGACCGCGTCGTCACAGGTGAGCGTCACGCGGCCGCATATAGAACGTGGAGAGAGTAAGGCGATGAGTGAGATGACAGAGCTGCGGGTCCCCAAGGGCCACACACACAGGCCAGCAGATGGACGCTCCCTGCAGCCTCCGGAGGCCGAGTCCACGGGGAGGCTCGGAGGCCAGGGGTGATGACGGAGCTGGAGGTTTTATTTGCAGACTCAACCCTGAGGGTAGGGTGACATTTCCTGCGAGCTCTGTAAAGCTGGGTGGGTGGGATCTGCACCTCCCACCTGGAGGACCCCCAGGCACAGACATCCCCGTGAGGGGTGGGCTAGGACGCTAGGCGGAGGGGCTGCCCCATCCGGACCGTATCAATAGCCTCCACTGCACTTCAGTTCAGTAACACCGTTTAAGAGTCACTTGTGAATTCCGCATTTCGTTGCCAATTGCAGGATACAAAGCGACTGTCTATGGCGGTCGTTGAAGGCTGAGTGGTGCTCTGGCCCGGACTCGGGCCTCTGGGCGCACTTTAACTGCTGTTTGCGAGGAGGGCTAACAGTCGACCCGAGCAGAGACCCCGCGTAATTCATGGCGCGTCTTCCTGAGGGTTCAGCTCTGTGAACCAGCCTGGGTGGCTCACAGCACCAGTTTCCAATTTCCTCTGAGGCCGCGGGTCCCAGTGCTTCTGGCCGAGGTGGGGTCACCACGGTGCACTTGGTGAGGGTGGTGAGTGCCCGCTCCCGCCTGCCGCCGCCTCCCTGCTCAGGGCCACGAAGCCCGGGAGCAGGAGGCGGCCCCTCCCTCGGAACCTGCCTGCAGACCGGCTCCTGGCTAAGACGCGTCCTCGCTGAAGGTAATGTGTACGGACGGCTCAGACACCATGCGGCTCTCAGCCTGGCCCGGGACTCAGGGAGGTGGACAGCAAGGAAACGGGCTTCACACAAACCTCGGGAATGCAGATGCAGGCCTGCGTCACTGCAGAAGGTTCCTGAGGTCTGCCCAGCCCCTGCCCCGCCCTCGCTCTGCTCGAAAGGGCTTGTACTGTACAGCGCTGCAGATGTGAACCAGGAGAGACCTTTAATCTTCATCGCACACCAAACTGTCCGTTTTGGCTGCTGCAAGATATTAAGAGGAAGCTCTGACAGCATTTATGAAATGACAATGTTTCCTGCCGTATTGGTGGGCAAGAAATGTCACAGCCATCAGCAATTTCTGCTTTCCCAAGGGGAATGAGGTCTCTGAAAACGAACTCAAGGCCTGCGGTCCGGCAGATGCCTCCGCCGCCCCCCGCCCCCCACCCTGGTGACCTCCCTGAGGACCTGGAGGCGAGGGAGGGATGCAAGAAGTAGCTTTCTGCCCCTCCTTCAGGGGAAGGAGGAAACAGAGCTGGCCCCAGAGAGCTGAGGTGCCAAGGGAGCCCAGAGGCTTCTTCCCATACCTAGAAGGCTAAATTCCTCAACTTGATACCTGATCTTTGACGTCCAGACTGGCTGATCCCTTTGTTGTAAACTTGTGTGTGTACAGCCTGATTCCCCTCCCGCCTCCTGGGAGCAGTTTTCTCAGGGCTACTGAGATACTGTCTCCCAGGCTCCAGTCCTAAACATGCCCACCGAATAACTCGCTACTTTCAGCTTGTGGCTGTATTTTTTTAGTTGACATTTACTTCTACGGGCTTATTACCAACAAAGCTCTGTCTAGTAAAGGCTAGGGTTTTTCCAGTAGTCCTGATGGATGTGAGAGTTGGACTATGAAGAAAGCTGAGAGCCGAAGAATTGATGCTTTTGAACTGTGGTGTTGGACATGAGTTTGAGCAAGCTCTGGGAGTTGGTGATGGACAGGGAGGCCTGGTGTCCTGCAGTCCATGGGGTCACAAAGAGTCGGACACGACTGAGCTGAACTGAACTGATAACTGACCTACGTGCTTATGCTTGTTAATTAACCCTCAGAAAGTCTCTAAGCTCCTTTTTTATATTTGGGAATTAAGGCCCAGAAAGGGTGAATACAGCTCCCAAGGTCACACAGCTGTAAGTGGCAGGGTATGAGTTCCAAATCCCAGTACATCACCAAGTACTGGGGTCTCTTCTCTGAACAGTGCTTATGCTGTCTCCAAATGTCCCCCTCCCCCGTCTGAGATTCCTGGGGCTGCCACAGAAAGTTAGCACAGACGAGGGGCTTAGAACCACAGCCGTTTACCCTCTCAGGGTTCTGGAGGCCGGACATCTGAGGTCATGGGTCATGGAGCTTCACACCCACGACCGGCTCCGGGGAAGGGGCCCTCCTGCCTCCACCGTCCAGGTGTGCCTGGGCTGCAGCAGCCTCCTGCCAGCCTCTGCCCTATTGCACCTGTTCACAAGCCTCCCCTGGCGTCTGGGTGATGGGGCCTCCGTGGGGGCTCATGGTAGAAATGGCTCCAGATGTTGACCTCGCAAACAAAGAATAAAATCACAGTGACTCTTGAGACTGACCAAATTGCCCAAACAACATCCTGTTTTCCCTCTGGTGCCTACCTTCTCAAGGCTGCGAGACCACCAGATTCCAGACCTCTGGCTGCATGACCACAGGCCTCACCTGCAGGCTAGACATTACCGTCCCTTCAGGGATTTCCACTGGCGTGGTATAAGAAAGACCCCGTCAGAAAGCGAGGACGCTGGTTCTCCTTGAGGGCCAGTCGCCCTCTCATTCCCTCTGATAAGTTTCCTTTTCTTGCCTGGCTGCCTGGCTCACTCTCTTTTTTCTCTGCACTCGCCTTACACGGGAGTTTCTTCTCTCATAAGGACACTGGTCACGTGGGTAATCCGGCAATGAACTCATCTCAAAATCCTCAGCTTAGCCTGCAAAGGCTGTTTTTTTCCCAAACAAGTTGACATTCACAGATTTCTGGAGTCGGGACACGGACCTCTTCTTGGGGTAACCCTTCAACCTGCTCCAAGCCCAAATAGCCATTACCTCTGGACAGAAGGTGCCAGGCATGCATTTATCTGCTGAATAAGCAATTCTCCAGTGTCCACCCAGCCCCCACCCTGCTGTTTGTGCAGCAAACGCATGGGGTGGGCACGACCCAGGCCTGGCATCCTTACCTCAGCTGGGCACCTTGGTTTAGGGACTCCCATGTGGAGGTGGGTGTTGTATATGTCTGCCCAAGAGATGCTTGGTGGTAGAAAGAATAGGACTTGAGCCTTTTAGATACTCAAAGCACTTTAACATCTAAGTAAAATGCTGGACATAAACACATATACACAATGGAATATTACTCAGTCATTAAAAAGAATGCATTTGAATCAGTTCTAATGATGTGGATGAAACTGGAGCCTATTAAGTAAGTCAGAAAGAAAGACACCAATACAGTATATTAATGCATGCATACAGAATTTGGAAAGATGGTAACGATGACCCTATATGAGAGACAGCAAAATAGATACAGATATAAAGAACAGACTTTTGGACTCTGTGGGAGAAGGCGAGGGTGGGATGATTTGAGAGAATAGCGTTGAAACATGTATATTACCATATGTGAAACAGATTGCCATTCCAGGTTGAATGCATGAGAGAGGGCGCTGAGGGCCGGTGCACTGGGACGACGCTGAGGGGTGGGATGGGGAGGAAGGTGAGCGGGAAGGTCAGGATGGGGGGCACATGTACACCCATGGTTCATTCATGTGAATGCATGGCAAAACCACCGCAGTACTGTAAGATAATTAGCTTCCTGGAGAAGGCAATGGCAACCCACCCCAGTACTCTTGCCTGGAAAATCCCAGGGACAGAGGACCCTGGTGGGCTGCTGTCTATGGGGTCGCAGAGTCGGACCCAACTGCAGTGACTTAGCAGCAGCAGCAGCAGCAATTAGCTTCCAATTAAAATAAATTAATAAATTAAAACAAAAAAAACCGCTGGAGTAGACTCGACCTCTAAACTAACTGGCGTTTACTGTAACCAACAATATGCTTTCATACTGACGAGTAATAGTGCGGATTCCTGAAGCCAGGACTGGTCCTGGAGTTCAGACCTTAGCAAAGCTGAAGCTCCTGACCCCCGAGCACACCCCAGGCTTCTCTGATGTCTGAACATGGGGTTTTATTGTTTTTACTTCACAGGTCTTGCTTATCTTTTCTCAAATTTACCTCTGAGTATTTAATGTGCTTTGAATGCTCCTGTGAATGGAATTGTTTTCTTTTTTAATTTCCAGTAACTCATTGCTAGTATATGCAAACATGACTGATCGTTCTACACTGACCTTGTACCCTGCAACTGTGCTGAAATCTCTGATTAATTCTGTTAGCTTTTGTAGATTCTGTGGGCTTTATATATAAATGATTGCCTCAACTGAAAAATAAAGGAACTTTAATTTTTTCAGTCTGTCACTCAGGCGTGTCCAGCTCTTTGAGACCCCATGGACTGTAGCCTGGGTTCCTCTGTCCGGGGCTTCCCCGGTAGCTCAGCTGGTAAAGAATCTGCCTGCAATGCAGGAGAGGCTGGTTCGATCCCTGGATCAGGAAGAATCCCTGGAGAGGGGATAGGCTCCCCACTGCAGTATTCTTGGGCTTCCCTGGTGGCTCAACTGGTAAAGAATCTGCCTACAATGCGGGAGACCTGGGTTTGATCCCTGGGTTGAGAAGACCCCCTAGAGAAGGGAACAGCTCCCCACTCCAGTATTCTGGCCTGGAGAATTCCATGGACTGTATAGTCTGTGGGGGTGCAAAGAGTCAGACAGGGCTGAGCGAATTTCACTTTCACTTTTCAATCTCCTCTGTCCATCAGGATTCTCCAGGCAAGAACAGTGGAGTGGGTAGTCATGCCCTTTTCCAGGGGATCTTCCCAACCCAGGGATTGAACCAGGGTTTCCTGCATCGCAGGCGGATTCTTTACCAGCTGAGCCCCCAGGGAAGCCCAAGAGTACTGGAGTGGGTAGCCTGTCCCTTCTCCAGGGGGTCTTCCTGGCCCAGGAATCAAACCAGGGCCTCCGGCATTGCAGGTGGATTCTTTGCCAACCGAGCCACCGGGGAACCTGTATCTATATCTGTACCTGTATCTGCTTCTGTGTCTCCTGTATATCTCTATCATCTGTGTCTGTATATCGTATATGTATCTATGCATATATGTATATCTGCACCTGTTTCTATATCTATATGTCTATTTGTTGTTGTTCAGTTGCTAAGTCATGTCTGACTCTTTTTGACGCCGTGGACTGTAGCATGCCAGGCTCCTCTGTCCTTCGCTATTTCCCAGTGTGTGTTCAAAGTCATGTCCATTGAATTGGTGGTGCCATCCAACCATCTCATCCTCTGCTGCCCTCTTCTAGAATCTTTTGTCTTCAATCTTTCCTAGGATCAGTTTCTTCCCCACTGAGTCGGCTCTTTGAATCAGGTGGCCAAAGTATTGAAGCTTCAGCTTCAGCATCAGTCCTTCCAATGAATATTCAGAGTTGATTTCCTTTAGGACTCACTGGTTTGATCTCCTTACGGTCCAAGAGACTGTCAAGAGTCTTCTCAAGCACCATAATTTGAAAGCATCAATTCTTTAATGTCCAGTCTTCTTTGTGGTCCAACTCTCACATCCGTACATAACTACTGGAAAAACCATAGCTTTGATTGGCAAAGTGATGTCTCTGCTTTTTAATATGCTGTCTGGATTGTCATTGCTTTCCTTCCAAGGAGAAAGCTTCTTTTAATTTCATGTCTGCAGTCACCATCCACAGTGATTTTGAAGCCCAAGAAAGTAAAATCTTCACTGCTTCCACTCTTTCCTCTTCTATTTCTCATGAAGTGATGGGACCAGATGTCATGATCTCAGTTTTTTAATGCTGAGTTTCAAGCCAACTTTTTCACTCTCTTTCCCCCTCATCGACAAGCTCTTTATTTCTTTACTTCCTGCCATTAGAGTGGTTTATCTATATGTATCTCCATCTCTGTTTATATAACTATTTGTTTAGTTGCTAAGTCCTGTCTGACTCTTGCGACCCCATGGACTGTAACCCACCAGGCTTCTCTATTCATGGGATTTTCCAGGCAAGGATACTAGAGTGGATTGCTGTTTCCTTCTCCGTGGGATCTTCTGGACCCAGGGATCGAACCCCTGTCTTCCGTATTGACAGGCACGTTCTTTAGCACTGTGCTGCTGGGGAGACTTTATATATGTATCTGTGTCTACCTCTGTGTCTGTATCTGTGTCTGCAGACCTGTGCTGCCCAGCCTCTGCAGCACAGCGTCAAATGGCAGTGATTGGAACAGACGCCCTGGCCCAGCCCGCTCTCAGGGCAGAGGGATGATTCTTCCGTCGTCCAGCGCAGTATTAGCTGTAGTTATTTTGGACCCTGATTGTTTGTAGTTACCTTTTATTAGGTTGGGAAAGTTTTCTATTAGTATGCTGAGAGTTTTATTGAAAACGGATATTGAATTTTGTTAAGCGTGTTTTCTATGCCTATTACAATGACTATATGAATTTTCTCTTTTGGTTTGCTAGTGTGGGGGATCGCTCCAGTTAACTTTTTAAATTTAAAGTAATCTTGCTTTTTGTGACAAACTCCATTTGGCTACAACATATCATTTTTAGATGTATTGGTTTGATTTACTAAAATTGTTAAGAATCTGCATTTATAAGAGATAGTGGTTTGTAGTTGTCTTGGAATATCTTTTGGTCTGATTTTGGTAGTATTAGTGTAAATGCTAGCCAAAATAACTTGGAAAGTATTGCCTCTTCTTTAGTTTTTTGGAAGAATTTGCATAGACTTGAACTTTGGAAGGTCGAGGTAGGTAGATATCCCCTTAACTGGAAAATTACGAGGGATTCCACCTCAAGTTTTTCATGCACAAATACTTTTAACTACAGTTTCAACTTTTGTAATGGATGTAGAGCTGTTCAGGTTATTATTTCTTTTTGAGTAAAATCTGATAGCCTGTTCTTTTAATAAATTTATTTTTTCATCTATGCTGTCAGCTTCAAGGGCATTATTCCTTTATTTTGCTTTTAGTATCTATAGAATCTGCAGTGATGTCTCATTTCTGTTATTGCAAATTTATGTCTTTCCTTTGAGAGATATAGCTGAGGCTTGTTAATTTTATTGCATTCAAAAACCTTCTCTCAGTTTCTTTCTTTTCTTTGTTCTTTTTTCCCCATGCCATCAGTTTCTGTTCTTACCCTTCTTTTATAATATAGATATTTTAGCTTATAAACAACATTTCTTAAGATGTATCAAAACCATTTTGATATGTTATGTTATGATTTTCATCTAGTTCAATTTTTTTTCCTTAAATTTTTCTTTAGATCTATTCTTTGGGGCACTTATTTTAAGTGCTTTGCTTAGCTTACAGACATATAGAATTTTTTCTTTTTTTTTGGTTACTGATTTCAAATTTAATTTCACTATAGTTGGAAAATGTGGCTCGTATGATTTGAATTGTTTCAGATTTACTAAGACTTGGGTTATGATTTGAATTGTTTCAGATTTACTAAGGCTTGGGCTATGATTTGAGTTGTTTCAGATTTACTAAGACTTGGGTTATGATTTGGGTTATGATTTGAATTGTTTCAGATTTACTGAGACGTGGGTTATG
>NW_024070204.1:1317561-1322213 GCF_014754425.2 Oryx dammah
AGATTTACTGAGACGTGGGTTATGATTTGAATTGTTTCAGATTTACTAAGACTTGAGTTAGGATTTGGGCTATGATTTTAGTTGTTTCAGGTTTACTGAGACTTGGGTTAGGATTTGGGTTATGATTTGAGTTGTTTCAGGTTTACTGAGACTTGGGTTAGGGTCTAGAACATGGTATGTCTTGGCAAGTGCTTTGTGTGCCCTTGAACACTATGAATATTCTGCACTTGAAAATAATGTTTATCTGCAGCTTAGGTCATATGAGTTTCAAGTTTCCTGATTCTTACTGATTTTCTCTCTACTTGCACTATAAGTTATTGATGGAAAAGGTTTAAATCTCTGACCTTAATTGTTTATTTTTTTCTAAAACTACCACAATTTCTTTAGTCTTTATCTGTTTGTGCTTTGTTATTAAATGCATACATTTTAAAATATTTTTGTGGTTTCTTAGTAGATTGAACTCTTGATTATTATGAAATAATCTTTATCCCTGGTAATACTTTCTGTTTTACTTTGTCTGATATTAATATAAACAACCCAGGTTTTTTTTTTATCAGTGTTAGCATGGTATATATTTTGCATTCTTTATGTTTCAAGTGGGTATTAAGGTTATACATTTTTTAGTGATGATTTTAGGGAATATGATCTAAATATTTAATTTTTCATTGTCCATTTTCAAGTAATATTATACCATTTCGTATATAGTATGACAACCATATTAAATTATACTCACAATTCTCTTCGTCCTTGTACTATTGTTGTTATCAATTATATTTTTTTATATGGTATGGAGAAGGGAATGGGAACCCACTCCAGTATTCGTGCCTGGAGAATCTCATGGATAGAGAAGCCTGGTGGGCTGCAGTCTGTGGGGTCACAAAGGATCGGACACAGCTGAGTGGCTGATGCGATATACATCATAAATGCTTGAACACACCATTGTCCTTTTCTTAAAGCAGTTGTCTTCTAAGAGAATTTCTAAAGGAAAGAAACGTCATTTATATTCACCTTTCTTGACGCTGTTTATTTCTTTATTTTATTCCTTTCTACCTGGTGTCACTTTTCTTCTCGGAAGACGTGTCTACTGGCTGTGGCCTCTTTTTCAGCCAGAAGTTTATTTTGCTTCATTTTCAAAGTTATTTTGCTGGATATGTTTTGTTTTGTTTTTTGCATTCTTTCAGAACTTTAAAGATGTTATCTCAGAGCGTATGCTATGCAACGTTATCACGGTATTATTGACTATATTTCCTGTGCTGCGCATTATATCTGTGACTTGGAATATAGTTATAATAACTGTTTAATGTCCTTGTACTAATGATACCCTCTGTATCATTTCTGAGTCTATTTCTCTTGGTTGATTTCCTCTCATTATTGATCACGTTTTCCTGCTTCTGTCCAGGACTGGTGAATTTTATTAGACATTGTCAGTTCTGCCTTGCTGGCTACTAGACTTTTTAAAAATATTTCTATGGGTATCCTTAAGCTTTTGTCTGGATTACAGTTAAATTACATGGAAAGATGTGACCCTTTTGAGCCTTGTTTCTGAGCTTAGCCGTGTGGTGGCAGGGGACGCTTGGTTTGGGGCTAGTTTTGCCCTGCTATTGGGAATAGCCTTCTGACTATCTACCCAGTGTCAGCTAATCACATGATTTTTCTCTCCCTAATCCTATGGGAGCACAGGGGCTTCCCTGATTGCTCAGTGGCAAAGACTCTGCCTGCAAGGCAAGAGGCCACCTGCAAATACCAGAGACTCTGGTTCAATCCCTGGATCGGGAAGATCCTCTAGAGGAGGAAATGGCAACCCACTCCAGTATTCTTGCCCGGGAAATCTCATGGACAGAGGGACCTGGTGGGCCACAGTCCATGGGGTCGCAAGAGTCAGGCAGGACCTTACTCCCGTGTGTGCCCTCGGGGCATTTCTCTGTCCCCTGAGAGCTTCCTCGCACACACTGGCTATCACTCAGCTTTGTCAGCAGGGTGACGTTTGGACGCTGCAGTTCTTTGCAGCTTCTTATCTCTGTATCATTGCTCTTTCTAGGACCCTGACACCTGAGTTATAGCTGCCATGAGCGCCACAAAATCCAAATTCTTTTTTCGTTTGTTTGTTTTTCAGTTTAGGAAATGCGCTTGATTCTGCCTCATCCCCACTCCCGCCCGCACCACAGCCCTGGCATCCTGACTTCTCTCTCTGAACAGGAGCTGGGCAATGCTAGGACTCACCTGGTCTCTTCTCTCTCTAGGGGATGTCTGGCTTGTGTTGCCTGATGGCCAGCATCTGAAAACTATTATTCTATTATTTCATATCTATCTATCTATATATACAATGACTATGTATATATTTTTCAATTTTTTTTCAGAAGTCATTTTTCAATTGTTTCAAGTGGGGAGAGTAAGCTCCACCCTGGTTACTCCATCTTGATAGAAATCATACTGTTTTTGAAAGTGACTTAAATCAGTGCCTACACTAGCATAAGGGAGCTCATACATTTAACTAATACGTATTGAGCAGCAATGATTTCCTTGACTTCTCTCTAGATGCCGGGTTGTGGTGGTGAGCCAGCCAGACAACACACCTTCCCCTGTAGAGCTTATACTTGGTGAGGTGTAGACTGGCAATTAAGCAGATGGCATGGGGTATCTGATGCTAATGAGTGCCATCAGAGAAGATAGATCTAGGCAGGTAGAACTGGGAACCTGGTTATTGTGCATTTAAAATGCAGTGACCATTAAGGAGAGGACATTGGATCAAGTACTTTCAAGACACGAGAGTGTGCGCCCTATGCATACCTGGGTGGAAGAGAGCCAAGCAAAGGAGTTGGCAATGCATGGCAGTGTCTGGTATTCCTGAACTCCTGAGTAATAATTAGGAAAATATGCTATAGCTTGAGCAGAGTGAAGTTTGAGACGAGAGAGTGGTAGGTACATTCACGGTCTGCGTTAGCATTAGAGAGAAAACTCTACTCCCCAGCCCAGATCATCAGAGACAGCTGAGGATAAACTTCCTACCCTTGTTTCCAGACAGGGCAACCTTGCTGGATGAGAATGAAGAGGTGAGCTCAGAACGATCTCTTTGACAGTCGTTGTGCTGTAGGAAGAGGGGGGAGGTTAACGGTGTGGCTTATGGATGTGTCTGGGGGAGCCTTGGGCTCTCGTGCAGCTGCCTGTGTCTTCAGGTTACCAGCGAGGAGCAGAGATCCATGAAAAAGATGAGGAAGATGATGCCTGTTCTGGTGGCTGAGAGCACCTTAGCAGCAGCTGACAGTCTTACTTTCTAACCTCTGTGATGGACGCTTTTTTCTCTTTCAGTTCTATGGAGGAGTGAGTGATACGTGCAGACCCTGGGAGGTTCTGGAGCACATTTTTCTCACCCTTTAAATCTTAATGTTGTCTGCAGTAAAGTAATAGTAATAACTGTCTCTATCTTATAGGGATTTCAGGACGACTAGTGATATTAGTATACTCAAAGCCTTTATAACTGTGCCTGGTGCTGCTGCTGCTGCTGAGTCGCTTCAGTCGTGTCTGACTCTGTGCGACCCCATAGACGGCAGCCCACCAGGCTCCCCCGTCCCCGGATTCTCCAGGCAAGAACACTGGAGTGGGTTGCCATTTCCTTCTCCAATGCAGGAAAGTGAAAAGTGAAAGGGAAGTCGCTCAGTCGTGTGCAACCCTCAGTGACCCCGTGGACTGCAGCCTTCCAGGCTCCTCCATCCACAGGATTTTCCAGGCAACAGTACTGGAGTGGGGTGCCGTTGCCTTCTCCGATAACTGCCTGGAACACGGTAAATATACATGCGGTGAGACCTCGTCAGATATCAGCTACGAAGTTGATCATCATCTTCCCACCGTCACGACTGCTGTCGTCATCAGCACAGGCGCCACCGTCACCGTCATCACCCCCCCCCCCCGTCAGAGCACGACCGTCTCCACCACCACCACCACGACTGCTATCGCATCAGCGTCATCGCCGCCGTCACCGTCACAAGCGCCACCATCGTCGCCGCCGTCACCGTCACAAACGCCACCATCGTCGCCGCCGTCACCGTCACAAACGCCACCATCGTCACCGCCGTCACCGTCACAAACGCCACCATCGTCACCGCCGTCACCGTCACAAACGCCACCATCGTCACCGCCATCACCGTCACAAGCGCCACCGTCATCACCGCCGTCACCATTACCACCACCACCCCCGTCAGAGCACGACCGTCTCCACCACCACCATCACCATAAGCACGGTATCACCACCACCACCACCGTCACCACACCTCACCTTAACTATCAACATCCCCAGTACAAGCAGCAACAGAACTGACAACATCACCCCTGTACCATCACCACCATCATCAGGGTCTAACCAGCACCACCAGCACCACCATCACCTTTTCATCAATGACATCACCACCTTCAGCACCATCACACAACCGTCCATCACTGTCAACACTGCTTCCACCATCACCACCATCACCACAGCTCACCATCAGCACAGTCAGAACCAACAGCCTACCCCAAATCATTATCATCATCACCGCCTTTATCATATCACCACCACCATCACCATCACACCTTATCACCACCATCAGCACAGTCAGAATCAACAGCCTACCGCAAATCACCTTCATCACGTCACCGCCTTCCTCATATCACCACCAGCA
>NW_024070204.1:1322613-1327953 GCF_014754425.2 Oryx dammah
CGCCACCATCGTCGCCGCCGTCACCGTCACAAACGCCACCATCGTCGCCGCCGTCACCGTCACAAGCGCCACCATCGTCGCCGCCGTCACCGTCACAAACGCCACCATCGTCGCCGCCGTCACCGTCACAAACGCCACCATCGTCGCCGCCGTCACCGTCACAAACGCCACCATCACCATTATCACCACCTCCTCCGTCAGAGCACGACCGTCTCCACCACCACCATCACCATAAGCACAGTATCACCACCATCACCACACCTTACCATCACCATCAGCACAGTCAGAATCAACAGCCTACCCAAGATCACCTTCATCACGTCACCGCCTTCCTCATATCACCACCAGCATCACCATCACCACACCTTATCACCACCATCATCACAGTGAGAATCAACAGCCTACCCCAAATCACCTTCATCACATCACCGCCTTCCTCATATCACCACCAGCATCACACCTTATCACCACCATCATCACGTCAAAACCAACAGCCTACCCCAAGTCACCTTCATCGTCACCGCTGCCCTCCTCACATCACCACCATCACCACACCTTATCACCACCATCATCAGAGTCAGAATCAACAGCCTACCCCAAGTCACCTTCATCACGTCACCGCCTTCCTCATATCACCACCAGCATCACCATCACCACACCTTATCACCACCATCATCACAGTCAGAATCAACAGCCTACCCCAAGTCACCTTCATCGTCACCGCCGCCCTCCTCACATCACCACCATCACACCTTCTCACCGTCATCACCATCATCACCACCGGTGTTGTTCTTCCTTCCGCCACCACCACACACAGCATCATCACCACCACCTTTACCATCAGCAGCATCACCGCCCCCAGCGTCACCATTGCCATCACCTCGTATGACCACGCCCAATGCCAGCATGGCCTTATTCCTGAAAAGCTCTTCTTCCTGATCTCGATATCCAAGCTTTATTACCATCTTCAGAGGAACAGTTGTTGACATGTGCTTCCATCCAGCGGAGAAGGTGGGAACTCTGTGAGCTGGGTGCCAAGTCAATGCTGCCCTTAAGAAGAGTGAACAAACCCTTGATTTCAGATTCTAAGAAACGACTTCTTCCTGTAGACGGAATTAGTTACACAGAGCCCTACTGCTTCTAATTCCACCCTTAGGTTCACAGATAGACGTGATTCCACCAGCACCAGAGTGGAGTGAATTTCAGTTTCAATCATTTTATTGCCATGACAACGTATACAGGAATTGCCAATGTTAATACATCAAATTTCGGAGCCTCAGAGGTGGCGGTCGAGCACGTCTCTATTTCTCATTACTGTCTTTCCAGGCTGGTGTCAGGCTCTAGCTAGGTACCTTAAGGTTGTTCCTGCCAAAATTTGGGCTTATTTCAGTTTTATGGTTTTTCTTCTTAACTTCTGCTGTGACAGAATTTCTTTACCATTTTCAAAATTGGAGAATAATATTGTCTATGTTTCTGCATCTCGTAAGGAGGAGTAAAGCCATTTTCTGTCCAATGTAGTGCTTCCTTATGGCAATTATTGAGTTATGTTCCAATTTCTTTTTCTGGTTAGTGAGGTAAATAGTGTAGAAGGTAAGCCTGGATCATTGTAATTATTGTGCCTGTCAGGCAAAAATTGCGGTGTTCACGTACAGTCAATCAGAGCTGGTCAGGTACTGAATACAGTTTAGTGATTGCGTAAGAACCATTTTACCAGGTATTTCATCATCCTATCTTGAGATAAAATTATTGACCTTGAGGTGTGACAGTTTGGCCAACAATCCATAGTCCTTCTAAGAATTTTTTCTCATAGCATCTAGAGCATTGAAATATCAATTTTGTCTATTTGAATTTCTGTTACGGAGTGCTATCATGGTGAGGCAAGAATCCAGTCAGAGTATACACTGTATACTGTACAGTAATAAAGCAAACTCTGGGAGATGGTGAAGGACGGGGAAGCCTGGGTTCCTACAGCCCACGGGGTCGCAAAGAGTCGGACACGACTTGGTGACTGAAACGCAGCAACAATAAAGTAGTGTCTTTCGCCTGATCTTTCTTTCCCTTATTTTTTAAAATCAAACATAGAAGTGGTAGAAATCCAAGCAATGTGCCGTGTTTTTCGAATATCCCCTAATTTTTCCTCCCAAATCTCTGTTCCACACTTCTATAGAGTAAAGGAATATCGGACATGTAGAAATGGCGTATAGTGCCATAGATTAGAAAACTGTAGGAAAGTTTAGAGATATCCTGACCTGGCTTCCTTAGCCCTACAGTATAATAAAAACTTTTCATTAAATTGTGGCGTTTCTGTATTTCTGGGCTTCCCTGGTGGCTCGGTAAGTAAAGACCTGAGTTGGTTAAGACCTAAGTCGGTAAAGATCCGCCTGCAATGCAGGAGAGCTGGGTTTGACCCCTGGATTGGGAAGATCCCCTGGAGGAGGGCATGGCAACCCCCTCTGGTATTCTTGCCTGGAGAGTCCCACGGACAGAGAAGCCTGGTGGGCTATAGTTCACGTGGTCCCAAAGAGTCAGACACAACTGCGTGACTAAGCACAGTGCATAATATTATCTTTTTAGTAAACTGAGGCTTTTCTGATATTTCCTAAAAAGTTAGTCTGAAAAACTGTGATTTAAATGTTCTGTGCTACAACTCTCTACTGCTCCACGCCAGTGACATGCCTAGACCTTGCCTGACAAGTTGTTATTTTGGGGAATCTATTTCTGCAACCCTCTTCTAATACTCCCTGTTGAATGTTTTGCAATCATCTCCCCAGTGGTGAAAATGCTTTGAGCCAGGGCTGCATTTCAAACAGCTTTGCTTTCCCAAAGCCCGGAGGTACCAGCTCACAGTGTGCGAAAGAAAGTGGATAATGAAGCACTTTAATTAATGTGAATATGATGAAATTTTAACTGAGGCTGATGGGCTCCGGTTAAGAATCAATCACTGTCTCTTACCCCTCTGATGGATCTGAGAATTTGTGAAATGAAACACCGCCAAGGTGCTCACATCGGAAGGGGAAATTGCATGAGAGGACTTTGATTTATCGGGCCCCCGACAGGATGGGTCTGAGGTAGTACTGGGCTCTGTGAGCCTGTGGTATTTGTGTCGTGAAGGTTATTCCTGCTCTCATAGCGCGTCGTTCTGGTCTGCACTCAATCACCGCCCCGCACTCTGAGGCCTGGGTTGATAAACATATTCATTATAGGAAGAACCATTCCTCAAACTGGTGATGAGGTGTGTTCCAGGGCAAGGGGAAGAGTCCCTGAGAGGGTCCCAGGGAGACCCCCCCCCCCAAGGAGCTAACAAGCTCCTTGGCAGTTTTCTCTGGGTGTAATTTTCTGAGCACTGGAAACTTGGGGGGAGGGGGTCCTTCTGAGCCCTCGATAGCCCATAAGTGAAGTTGCTCAGCTGTGTCTGACTCTTTGCGACCCCATGGACTGTAGTCTAGCAGGCTCCTCCGTCCATGGAATTTTTCAGGCAAGAATACTGGAGTAGGTTGCCATGTCCTTCTCCAGGAGATCTTCCTGACCCAGAGACTGAACCCGGGTCTACCATCTGAGCCGCCAGGGAAGTCCTAAATAAAGGCAAATGTACAGCGACGCTGAAATCCTGCTATGGCTTGGCGTGCGCTCAGGAAGGATTCTAGTCCTTGTCCAGAGTCCCTGGCACTTTTGGGAGGTGCTGGAGGTCTTCCTGTCCCACGAGCCACATCCGTCCCCATCTTTGTGACCAGAACTGCCTGGGACGCAGCCCCTCCACCTGGCTCTACCCTGCTGAGCTGGACAGCTGGTCAGTCCTGGCTGCCTCCTCCTCTGAGGCTAGCTGAGGCTGAGAAGGTGATGCTCTGTCCTTCTCACGGGTCCCCATTTGCCCAGGTTTTCTGACCCCACAGGGTCAGGGTGCTGGGAGAGCCTGGTGAAGTGAGCTGCCCTTCCCGGCTGCCCCTGGATGCCCAGGCCTGCTGGCTGCCCCTGGCTCAGGGCCACCCCACGGCCGGCTCCTGTCACCTCTCCGTCTGTGAGCTCTCTCCATGGAATCGAGTCCACGTGGTTTTGAAGGGCTGCAAGCATTTCTGATCATATTACATTTTATAAAGCTTGTAGTTGAAAAACACTGAACTTTTTCACTGAATTGCTGCTAATCTAGGTCACTACCTCCCTGCAGTCCTGAAGCTGGCTTTTAAGCCTCGGTCACACTTGACATTTATCCCTGCTGAACATTACTTGATTGGTTTGCCGCACGTGTGTAGTGGGTCCTTGGTGCCTGGCGCCTTTGGTGTTGAGTATTCCGAATAGGGCAGGGCTGGGGCTACTCTCGAGACCATCGAGATGGACGCCTGCCCGGGGGGACAAACCGGACCTTGTCCCCCCTAGCCGTGCCCCCACTGAAGCTCCTGCTGTCTCACCCGCCAGCCAGCACGTCCTTAATGAGCTCGGTGGGTAACTGGCTCCCGGTGCCTCCCTTCCCTCAAACCTGGAACCTTGCTGGACTAGAAGACTAAACCTTGGTCTAAAGGCTTCAAGGCCCCACGACTATGGCCACAGGTTCTCCCCCATTTCAGATCCTAACTCGGGCCACACAAGTGTCCAGGGAGCCTTTGACCCTGTGTGCGCGCACATGCTAAGTAGCTTCAGTCTGACTCTTTGCGACCCCTTGGGCTGTAGCCCTCCAGGCTCCTCTGTCCAGGGGGATTCTCCAGGTGAGAATGCTGGAGTGGGTCGCCATGCCCTTCTCCAGGGGCTTCTCCTGACCCAGGGACTGAACCCGCGACTTTTATGAGTCCTGCTCTGGCAGGCGCGTTCTCACCACTAGTGCCCCCTGGCAGCGCCGTATTTGGCCATTTGCAGACAGGTCGAGCTGTCAGCAGATGTGTACATTTCAAGACAGGTGGGCTTGAGAGGAAGAGAGAAAGCCTTCCAGAGTGTGATGTGTCACAGTAGCTGACCTGTGCCTGCTACTTGAGGTTTGCTTGGTGATTTCACGAACACCAGCATTCTTTTCCCGAGGTAACGGTTTAGGTATTAGGCATCACAGAATCACAGGCTCAGCACTGACTTAGCAGGTGCCCGGATCCTGGGTCCTGACCCTGGGAGACACAGCCAGGACTCACTCAGCTCCAGCCTCTTCATTCTTAACCTACCACGTGGCTGGAATGCTGCTGCTCCCTCCAGCTTGAAACATCATCAGAGCCCTCGGACGGCCACGGCCCCGCTGGCATCAGGCCGCGGGGGCAGAGACGGGCGTCCCAGAGCTCTCAGAGCCCTCGGACTGCCACGGCCCCGCTGGCATCAGGCCGCGGGGGCAGAGACGGGCGTCACAGAGCTCTCAGAGCCCTCGGACTG
>NW_024070204.1:1327963-1390575 GCF_014754425.2 Oryx dammah
AGAGCTCTCAGAGCCCTCGGACTGTGATGGCCTCGCTGGCATCAGGCTGCGGGGGCAGAGACGGGTGTCACAGAGCTGAGGTGAAGGCCTTGTCTTCCCTGTGTTCTGTTAGTCTAACGCAGGAGAGTGACGTGCACTTTCTGGCTGACTGTGTCCCCTCCCAAGGCTGGAGATGGTGAGCTTTTCCACCGTCACCTACGTGTCCTGCCGGATCTGTCACGTCTAGGCCCCCTGTTCATAACCCTGTTCCCGCTCAACACCTGTAATCCCTGCCCTGGCTCCTTGTCCCAAGAAGATGGATGGCCCATGTCGTCACTCATAGGAAAGTATTTAAATAAAAACCACACTTCTGTCTGTGTCCCATTTTCCCGCTGAGTAGGGGAGGCAACCTCATTAAGTCAATTTTTTTTTATTATTAAGTCAAATTAGATGTGACTTTTTAAACTTCCCTTCACAGCATTCCGTTTCGAATCTGAGACCTCTCACAGCATGTTGCCTTTTTGTGAGTAAACTGACTCTGCTTAGTCTGTTGGGGGTTTCCAGCCTCCTTTCTGCACGGCTTCCCTGGTGGTGGCTCAGGTGATTAAGAATCTGCCTGCGATTCTGGAGACCTGGGTTCGATTCCTGGGTCAGGAAGATCCCCTGGCGAAGTGAATGGCTACCCACTCCAGCATTCTTGCCTGGAGAATCCCATGGACAGAGGAGCCTGGAGGGCTACAGTCCACGGGGTTGCAAAGAGTTGGAGTTGACTGAGTGACTAGCACAACCTCCTTTCTATTTCAGGGGAGAAATGGTCCCCCCCGCCAACCCCAGCATGGGTTTCAGAGCCCAGCCTGGCCCTTGCTGGACCTGAGGACCCACTCCTGACCCCAGCTTGCCTGGGACCCAGGCTCCTCACTCTGGAGGTTGACCCCAGGTGCCTGTCGGAGGCAGAGGAGGGTCAGTGGGTCTTGGGGCCCCAGGCTCCGTATTGCCAGCATCTCTTGGGAGTTAGGTGATGGCTGGTCTCACGGGAGCCTCTTCTCATGTGCAGCCTGGGGAGGGGATTCGGGGACAGGGGAAGCGTCACCCCCGTGCACCCAGGCCACAGAGCCTACTCCCGCCAGAGAGATTCCAGAAGGGGTCCTCACCGATCCTGTCTGCAGCTCTGAGTGCAGAGGGGCCCAGTCCAGGGCTGGCGGAGGCTGCAGGCGCCTGTTCTCTGCCGGGAGGCCGGGTCTGCTGAAGGGGATGCTGATGGCATCATCTCTGTGCTAGCATCCTGAGCCCCTTACGCTTTTGTTCATCACAGCCACGCCGGGAGGAAGAGCGGACCTCCTTGCCTCATGGACGGGGAATCAGGATATCAGGGGGCCGGGGATGCCTGCGCTCAGCACTGCGTGAGTCTGTGCCTGCCAGGTACCTGCCACCACGCTGGCAAGCAACCACATCCCACACAGGGGGCTAGCCCGATCCTGGCAGCAATAGGAGGGTGGTGGGATACTCCCGGTGTGCTGACTGAGGTACACACAGTGTCTGCCCACCTACTGCTCTTCTACAGATTCTAACGATGATCCCAAAGGGATTTTATTCCAAGGCGCAAAATCATTTGTTGACCAGAACAGAAAGTATCTTAAGAAAACCTAGAAAAATACAGATGTGGGCGGGGGGGAAGCTCCGTGTAGATACAGAACTACGTGTACATTTCAGGTATATATAGATGGGGATGTGGGTACACTCAGAGGTGAGATTGGATCTAGAATATACAGTGCGTGTATATATATAAATATATCTGTAGATGCAGAAGTGAATGCTCTAGGTTTAGACTGCATACACACACTGATAGGTGTGCGGCGGCCTCTTATTCCCAACTCTTTAAGAATTTTCCACAGTGTGTTGTGATCCACACAGTCTAAGGCTTCGGCGTAGTCAGGGAAACAGAAGTAGATGTTTTTCTGGAATTCCGTTGCTTTTTCTACAATCCATCAGGTGTTGGCAATTTGATCTCTGGTTCCTCTGCCTTTTCTAAATCCAGCGTGAACATCTGGAAGCTCTCAGTTCATGTACTGCCGAAGCCTGGCTGAAGGGTGATTACGGTACAATATTAACATTGATAGATGTGGATATAAATCTAGGTGAGATTTAGATACAGACGTAGATTAAAGTTTAGATGACATAGACTGCCTGTGAGTACACATGTGTGTAAACATATATAAAATACATAAATAGATACAGATGAAATAGATGTGGATAGAGAGATCAGAGCTAGATATTGTTGTTCAGTCGCTCAGCTGTGTCCAACTCTTTGTGACCCCATGGACTGCAGCACGCCAGGCTTCCCTATGCCTCATCATCTCCCGGAGCTTGCTCAAATGCATGTCCATTGAGTCACTGAAGCCATCCAACCATCTCATCCTGTCATCCCCTTCGCCTCCTGCCTTCAATCTTTCCCAGCATCAGGGTCTTTTTCAGTGAGTCAGGTCTTTGAATCAGAAGACCAAAGTACTAGAGCTTCAGTTTCAGCATCAGTCCTTCCAATAAATATTCATTGTTGATTTCCTTTAGAATTGGCTGGTTTTATCTTCTTGCTGTGCAAGGGACTCTCAGAAGTCTTCTCCAGCACCACAGTTTGAAAGCATTCATTCTCTGATGCTCAGCCTTCTTTATGGTCCAACTTTCACATCTGTACATGACTACTGGAAAACCATAGCTTTGACTATATGGAACTTTGTCAGCAAAATGATGTCTCTGCCTTTAATGTGCTATATTTGCCATAGCTTTTCTTCCAAGGAGCAAGTGTCTTTTAATTTCATGGCTGTAGTCACCAACCACAGTGATTTTGGAGCCCAAGAAAATAAAGTCTGTCACTGTTTCCAATCCCCCCCCGCCCCGCCCCAATCTATTTACCAAGAAATTATGGGACTGGATCCCATGATCTTAGCTTTTTGAATGTTGAGTTCTAAGCCAGCTTCTTCACTCCTCTTTCACCTTCATCAAGAGGCTCTTTAGTTCCTCTTTGCTGCCATAAGGGTGGTGTCATCTGCACATCTGAGGTTATTGAAATCTCTCCCGCCAATCTTGATTCCAGTGTGTGCTTCATCCAGCCTGGCCTTTTGCATGACGTATTCTCCATTATCAGGGCGCTTATGATGTCACACCAGTGTCTTCTTAAATTGATTGGTACTGTGGCAGTGATGCTGGGAGGGATTGGGGGCAGGAGGAGAAGGGGACGACAGAGGATGAGATGGCTGGATGGCATCACTGACTCGACGAATGTGAGTCTGAGTGAACTCTGGGAGTTGGTGATGGACAGGGAGGCCTGGCGTGCTGCGATTCATGGGGTCGCAAAGAGCTGGACACGACTGAGTGACTGGAATTAACTGAACTGAACTGTGGCAGAATGTCACACTCATATTGTTTCTGTTTCTTTGTGGAAAATCAAATAGTTGGTTTCTCCCCCTTTGCGTCTTTAAACACTTTTCACATTTTTCATTTATTCTTGGGAATCAGATTTCACTGAGGAGTGCCAAGGTTGGTCTTCTGATGGGTCTTTAAGCTGGAATTGTCTTCCTTTCTTGAACTCCCAGAAGTGTTCTGGCACCAGCTCTCTTTCTGGGCCCTTGCTCTGCCAAAGTCCTGGCTTTGTCTTCTCACCCACAATACAAGCTCTGACTTGCTCTCAAGCTCTTCAGTTTTCCATTTCCTTACTGGTTTATTTTTCTGTTTTTATTTTAGGGCAGGTGATTCTTGCGGAGAACTCTTACCTTTAGGAGGTTTTCCATTCTGTCTATTTTGGGTCTGCAGTTTTCTCTCCTCTGATTTCTCAGTTATTTCTAGGCTGTTCTTCAATCTTAAAGGAAATCAGCCTGGAATATTCATTGGAAGAACTGATGCTGAAGCTTCAATACTTTGGCCACCTGATGCAAAGAACTGACTCATTGGAAAAGACCCTGATGCTGGGAAAGACTGAAGGCAGGAAGAGAAGGGGGAAACAGAGGATGAGATGGTTGGGTGGTGTTGTTGACTCAATGGACATGAGTTTGAGCAAACTCTGGAAGACAGTGAAGGGCTGAGAATCCTGGTGTGCTGGAAGCCATGGGGTTGCAAAGAATGGGACATGACTGAGCCAGTGAACGGCTTCTCTTAATTCCATCAGTTTGTCAACACGGGAATTCCCTCCTCTGCCTTGTTCTGCAGCTCTGTGATCGAAGCACAGTCACGCTATTGCTGTTGTGGGCTGGGTGGTTGTCCCCTCGCCCTTGATTCACGGAGGCCTTAACCCCCAATGAGAAGGTGTTAGGAGGGGGGTTTTGGCGAGGCCATGAGATTTAGATGAAGTTGTGAGGGTGGGGCCTACCTATGAGATTCATGTCCTTAGAAGAAGGAAAGGCAATCAGAGAGCCCTCTCTGCCCAGGGAGGGTACGACAAGGAGCTGGCCATCTGCAACCCAAGAATCAGGACCAGCCAGACCCCACATGTGCCCACCCCTCGCCCTGGGGCTCCCAGCCTCCAGAGCTCTGGGGATGCTGTTGTCTAAGCCCACCTCCCACTCCCCACCCCTATCTGTGGTGCTTGTTGCAGCAGCTTGAACAGACTGAAGCTTGTAAACAATTCTGAGGATCATGGGTTTCAGCATATTCTCTGATCATTCATGGAATCTTGCAGCAGGGACAGCCTTGGAAATGGCCAGCGATGGATTTTGCAAAGCAGAGAGTGGACACAGGAACCCAGTGGACACATAATAATGATTAGTGCACAACCAATCAAATGCTGTGGAAGAAGTTACAATGAGCCAGATGTCAGCTGTAGAAGGAGGGAGGGCTGAATGAGAAGCTGTGCTGAAAAGGTGAATTCTTTCTCAGTAGGATTGCTAGAAAGCCTTGTGCCAAACACTGGGTCTTAACTGGCAAAGATATGCAAGGAAGCTTGAGAAATAGGGGCAGTGAAATGATTTTGTAAAATGATATTGGATTTAATTGAATTGACTGCTATTTTCAGGGGGTATCAGTTAAAATGTTTTTACTTCAAAAGATCTTTCCTGCTTTATTGAACCACCGCTGACATAGAACATTGTGTGCGTTTCAGGGGCTGCTGAGGGAAGTCCTGATGGGCTGGTGGGGCCTCTCCAGTGTTGCTCCCAGCGGACCATTGAGGTCGTTGAACTATCAGACGTCGCCGTTGTTTGAGGAAGGACTGGGCCCCAGAGGAGGTTAAAGCTCCTGTATGCATCTTCCTTTGGGTTGCGTGATGGTACAGGGGCAAGTTCCGGCTTCGCATGTGGCGCTGGTAAATAACCCACCTGCCAATGCAGCAGGACCTGAGAGCTGCGGGTTCGATCCCTGGGTCAGGAAGAGCTCCTGGAGGAGGGCATGGCAACCCACTCCAGTATTCTTGAGGGGAGAATCCCATGTGCCGAGGAGCCTGACGGGCTACAGTCCACGGAGTCACAAAGAGTCAGACACGACTGAAGCTGCTGAGCACGCACGCACGCACGCACAGGGCAGGTTAGATGTGTGACCGGGTTTGTGCGTGTGTCAGACACCTCCCACCTCCAAAATGCCAGCATCAGCCGTGGTAACACCAAGAGAATTCAAGGCCAGTGTCGTCTGAACGTCGACATAGACGGGGGTGGGGATACGGTGAGACCCTGAGGCTGGTAATCCTGGGCATCTAGAACTTTCTGTTGAAAAACACAGCTCCATTGCTCAGTTAAACGGTTGATGCTGATTACTTGCTGACTTGGATGACTTCAGGCTGACACGCCTGCTGTAGGTTCAGCCACAGGAGCGCCTCCATCTCAACCAGGGGGTGCTCCGGGTCCCCACACCCTCCTTACCTCTGCCCCCAGGGCTGCTGGCGTGGAGGCGTGGCGCGGGGTGCTGGGCTCTGCTCTCCCTTCGTTCCCGCTCAGCAGCAGCTCTCCCCTCGCCTCCGCCCGCCAAGGCCCCACGTTTCGGCTCAGAAAGTGTGACTTGGGGTCCACAGCCCCCTCTGCCCTTGGTCAGGACTCCTGACCCGGCTGCTGCGTGGGTTCCCGCACCCTTCAGCGGGGCCTGCACTGCCTGTTCCTCTGACATGCTTCAGTAAACCTAATAGCTCCCTATTACCAGCTACAATTTAGCATCTGAGCCAGGAGCTGGCTGAGAAAAGGGGAGAAGAGGGTGTAAATTATGCGGAGTGGCGGGGAACAAAGGTTTTATTTCTCCCGAGCACAGCCCTTTGATAGGGAAACGGGGAGACAACTGTGTCACTAATTTAATTAAGTAGTATGAGATTTCAGGGTCTGCGGACGCCATTTAGAACGGGATTAATCAAGAGCAGGTGACAAAAATGAATAGTCACACACAATGTTCGCGTTTTGAACAGTCCGACACAGTTGACTGGAATCAAGGGCTCTTAAACAGGACACAGTTTTGCTTGCTAATCCAAACCAACCTCTCCCCCGCTCCACACAATGCCTGCCTGTTCTCACGGGCTAGAGCCATTCTGCATGTTCCTGCTGGAATCAAGCCCCCAGAGTCAGGGCATAAAGGAGCTGGTTCGCCCACCCGAGGCCCTGTTTGTTCCCCTTCCTCCGAGGGTCCTTTCTGAGAAACAAGAGAGATGCCCTTGGGGAATCTGTGAGCATCGTTAGAGACAACCTCAGCGCGTGATTATACCAACTGTGTTACAATGCAGATCCGGGGCTGAGCACAGGCGTGCAGCCCGGAGGATTTCCAGGGCTGAGCGTGTGCTCAAGGGGTGTGTAAGGAGACGCCCTTCCTAGGGGGGAGGAGGGATGTGCTGGGCTTGACTGAGCCCCAGACCCACATGCGCACCTGTGCAGAGACCACCCAAGGGCGCCCGCAACAGGGTCTCACGTTCAGCAGGAAATAACACCCGTGTCAAAAGCCGGGTGGCAAGGAGCAAACTGCCGCCTGTCAGGGGCCTCAGGGCGTGAGGACTGCAAAAGACGCAGAGTCTGGAAATCCTGGGGAGGGCTGGCTCTCTTCCGGATCAGTTCACCTGTGTTTGGCCTGGGGACGACTTATGCATAAATGTGTGTGTGTGTGCTAAGTCTCTTCAGTCGTGTCCAACTCTTGGAAACCCCAAGGACTGTAGCCCGCCAGGCTCCTCTGTCCATGAGATTCTCCGGGCAAGAACATCAGAGTGGGCTGCCGTTCCCTTCTCCAGGGGATCTTCCCAACCCAGGGATCAAACCCTTGTCTCGTGTCTCCAGCATTGGCAGGCAGGTTTTTACCACTGAGCCACCTGGGAAGCTTGTCTCAAATTCTTGGAAGTAGGTGAAAACTGTTTCCCAGCCTCTTAAGAGTTTAAGCAGAACTCTGAAAATCCCACTTACTGGCATTGATTCCTTTACTTCACATATTCTTTGGGAAATGGTGAGGAAACTTGGGTTCAGCATCATGTTGTTAGAAATTCTACTCAGCGGAGACCAGGTGCTGGAGGTTTTGCTGGTTAGGAGAATTCCTGAGGTTCCTCCCTATATCTGGACTATGTGTTCATATTTTGTGAGATTTTACTTCCATTAGTTTCAGGCCTAATGCCTTCTAATTCTCTCAGGTTGGCAACAGGAGGAAGCAGAGACCAAAGATCAGATGCCGACTCACATTTACCCTGAAAACCAAGAGGAATCACTGGGCTCCTTGGGCTCTGCCTCCCTCGCTTGGGGAGCCGGCAGCATTTCCGGCCTGGGGATGGCCCCCGGGCCCCCACCCCAGTCAGAATGAGGAGGCCCTGTGCCCACCGCCCATGCCTCCCAGCTCTCTCTTCCCAGCAGAAACTAACATGACGTATCGGATCCCTAGACAGAGAGGGATCTGGAGTGAACTGTCAGGACACTTTGCTATGAAGGACGTACACCTGGAATGCTCTCAGGACCTTTACGGATTCCCCCATCATTTAAAAACTCTCTCCTGGGAAGAGTTTTGTTGTTATTGTTTTGAATAGACTTAGAACCCTATTGATTTTCTGACAATTTGTTTGTGATCACAATAATAATCTGGAACATTTTGCTTTACTTTAAACTACTTAAGAGCTCATTTCTTTAGAAATGATCAGTGGTTGACTTCAACTCAAACAAAATAGCTCATGTCGACGCCTGACAGTGTGGCAGGTGTGTGACACGCAGGTCTGCGATGGCGGGAGCCTCTCTTTTTTTCCACCATCAGGCGTTCAGCGACCTTGGCTCCCATCACTCTGATGATGCATATGTGTGGGAAGCACGCAGCGCTCACAGGACAGCCCCGTGTCTGACTGCAAACTGGACGGGGTTCCAGCCCTAGCGCCCGGAGGAGGCAGGAGCAGGAGGGACAGCCCGGCTCTTGTCTGCATACTCTCAGCGGGAGGGTACTTAAGAAACAGGCCTAACGTTAACATTAATCAGTAAGCCAACACGCTGAATAAACCCCCCTTCTTCTTTAAGATGTGTTTCAGAGAAGCCCAGCTTCCATCGAATGCTCCAAGTGGGAAAACGTTTAGACCTGTTCCCTGATTTCATTTTCAAATGTCTCAGACTTGAAAGGTCCATGGGATTGGGCTTTAGTAGACAAGAGGAGAGAGCTGAGACCCCACAGGCAAGATGCTTCACCAGGAAAACGTGAGGTCCTGACACATGGCATAATCTTGGGAAAGGTGCTTTTCATAGACAGAAAAGAATGTAAGCTTAGATATAGCCCCTTTCACACGTGCTATCATTTTAAGTCTTAATTGATGTGCTTTTACATAACAACACATTGCAAGACCCAGTGTTAAACATCTGCACTCATGTGTAGTCTGGAGTCATTGACACGTTCCCTTTCTTCCCTTGTCATGGGAAATGGAGAGAAACGGAGGAAGAGAGAGGATGCAAAGTGGACATCAGAAGTGGTCAAACCCAGCAAGGAGGGGGTGGGAGGTGGCGGCCGTCAGAGCTGAAGGACGTGATTAACCACGAGCACCTCAAACAGAGAGGCTGGGATAAGTAGCCCTAAAATACAAAGGGAGAGATGTAGGTTATTTAAAAAAAGCACAGCATGTTAACGCCAGAGGGGGAACATGAATAGGACCCTTTGGAATTAGGCTAATAAACCATTTGATTAAAAAGTGAGCCAGGCAAGCTTCAATACGGTGAGAATGGTGAAGTCAGTAAAAAATAAGTCTCGGATTAGCTGAGTTAGTGTTCTTTTTTTCAGAACTGTTCAACATGAAAAAAAAAAAAAAAACAAAGACAAATGTCTGGGCAATTATGAAGCAGCACAGATGTCATGGGTGTTGGGGAAGCAGGCCAGAGACCCTGGGGAAACGGGGGAGACAGGTGCCCTCAGGTGAGACAACAGGTGCCCTCAGGTGAGACAGGTGCCCTCAGGTGAGACAACAGGTGCCCTCAGGTGAGACAACAGGTACCCTCAGGTGAGCAACTTCCGAGGCAGCGCCAAGGCCCCATGTGTTCACAACTCTTTCTTAGGAGCCCAGTGTCAACAAGCACAAATCTCACTGATGAAACCGCAGCACCAGGTGCCTCTGTGGGGGAAACCATTCCTGGACCTTGAGTGTGCACCCAGGAAAGAGTGAAAGGTTCGTAGCAGGAACACACATGCAAGCTCTGGATGTGAGCCTGTCACGGCGATGCTGTGTACAATGACCCAGATGGAAGGTGGCACAGGGCGGGTGACTGGGATCGCTTGAAAGTCGTGTTTTCTTGGCTTGGAGAGGAGAGTTAGCTTGCTCTTAGCCCAAAGGGGCTGTGACTGTCTGTTCCTTTGCACAAACACCATTTACTGTGGCTGTGGGTAACTGGCCCAGATCCAAGTCAGGATTTGATGCAAATGAGCAGAGGGTATGGTAGGTGAGGGGACAGAAAGCGGACGGGGGCCAGGCCGGGGATAGTCTGAGCCCTCTCTCTGCCAACCCTGGGGGTGGGCATGGCTCGCGCCACCCCCTGCCCACCGGCAGGCACTCCAGGGGCTGCTGGGCTGACGGCACCCCAGCCTGTTCTCGACCCCCACAGGGGACATTCCCAACATGCTGCCCAGGGGCCTGCCCAGGGAGCTGCGGGCACAGGAGGCGAGGCAGGGCAGGGCCGCTGTGCCCGCCTGCTGCTATCGGTCTGGGCCTGAAACGGACATGAGCCCGGTGAGCGGATGTCCCCTGCCAGTGACACACAGGGAGGGCAGGGAGCTGCAGGACAGGAGCCCAGGTCTAGAAAGAGCCTCCTGGAGCAGGGAGCTGGGCTGGTGGTCCCGGTCTAGAAAGAGCCTCCTGGAGCAGGGAGCTGGGCTGGTGGTCCAGGTCTAGAAAGAGCCTCCTGGAGCAGGGAGCTGGGCCGGTGGTCCAGGTCTAGAAAGAGCCTCCTGGAGCAGGGAGCTGGGCTGGTGGTCCCAGCGCGGCTCTGCAGGCGCAGGGAGCTGGGCTGGTGGTCCCAGCGCGGCTCTGCAGGCGCAGGGAGCTGGGCTGGTGGTCCAGGTGGAGGGTTGTGAGACTCAAAGACGCAGCTCGCGAGGAAGGGGGGTCTATGGGCACGGGAGGCGGACCCAGGATTCTGATCCCAGGTGATGCTGGGCCACCTGGAGGTCTGGAGCCCAGAGGGACGTGTTGTGACACCAGCAAGGTGGAGGAGGGTCTGCGGGGGCCATGCTGGGGGCAGGGAGCCCTGGGGAGTCTTGTGCCTGCACCCAGTCATGTGAGGAGGAAGACTTGGCGGGGTGCTGGCCGTGGGGATGGCAGGCAATGCTGAGCCCTATCGCTGTCTCACGTTCTGAGCCGTGGGAGGGACCCCGGGATCTTGTCCTGAGCAGTGATCAGAGGTGTGACTCGCCGGAGCTCTGGACTGTGCGAGGAGCACAGGGGCGGGCAGACCCAGGGACAACCCGCCCTTCAGCCTACAGGACCCGGCCGGGACAGACGGCGCCTCCTGAGTGTGGGGCACAAGCCGCCTCTGAGCCAGAGAGGAGAGACGGACTTGAAAAGGGTGACGTCGGCCACGTTGAATTCAGCCTGCCCTCAGACATGCTGCCTGTTCTTCCCAAGTGGAGACGTGAGGCCGGCAGACAGGAGGGGCCGCGGCCGCACCCCCACGGCAGGACCCCTCCTTCTGCAGCGCGCCTCTTCTGGGGGGAGACACAGGCGCTGGGGACTTGCCAAGTGCAGGGGTCGGGGTGGGTGGTCGTGGCCCCCACACCGCCAGCGGCGTGGACGTCGTGTCTCCCTAACCGTGTGGCATCGCAGAGACGGCCCCAGCGGGCGCAGGCACACCCGCGCAGATAAAATGGGAAGTCAGCAGTGTGTGTCTCCGGGTGACTGCGGGCCGCCCTTTCTCCTAAGCGAGTCACGTGACCTGGCCGTGCGACATGGCTCGTCTGCAGCCCGGCTTTGTGGGCCTCTGTGCAGGAGAATTTTCCCAGTGCTGGCTTTTTGGCGAGGAGCAGGGAAGGACCGCGGCGCGGCCGTGCACTCCCTCCTTGTCCGCTATCGGCATTCTGTCGGCTGAGCCGCTTACAACAGTGTAAAGACCCCGGTGGCCTGTGTTATAATATACGAGGCCTTGTCCCTCTGCAGAACACGCGAAAGAATGAACATTGTTCTACGAGGGGGCAATTCATCGGGTTTTTCCCAGAGACTCCTGGGTCAAGTTTTTAGAGGCCTATTTGGTTTTCAAATTCTTTCCACCCTCTTTCCTCTCGGCGAGCACCGCGTCCAGACCTGTCTACATTCACTTCCCATGTTCTGTGGATGCTAGATGTCCTTTAAAAAGAGGATCTCAAATAAGTCTTTATTCTTGTTTTGTTGGCTCTTATTCTCTGTTTTCATGAACTCTGGCCCCAGCCATGGCAACTGCAAGAAAAATGTTAACAGTGATTGACAGGACTAGAAAGGCAGGGTCCCCATCGCATTTCAAACACTTTGGGAACAAAGCTGTTTGGTGTGATTGAATTAATGAGATACCGCGGGCTGTCAAAAGAGCGCACACACTTTACATAAACCTGATTATCTTTGCATGGCAGAGACGGAAAAAAAAATAAAAACAGAGGAGGGGGCCCGGTGGGCTTGGGGTCCTCCTCCTGAGGAGGCCGGCCCCCGGCCCAGCTCGGGGAGGGTCCCGGCCAGCTCAGCCACCACCGCCTCTCCCACCTCCACCGCCCACTCCGCATCCATCAGCCATGGTCTTTAACAAGTCTATTCAGGAAACCAGGCTCCCAAACAGGCGCTCTTTTCACAACTCAGCACCTCCGTGGGGTGTTTTATTTTCTCTGGGAGCCATGGTATCACGTGGACGAAGCATAGATTTCAACAATTAGACCCGAGTGGGCGGCCTTGCTCGGGCCAAGCCCTGAGAAGGGACACAGGCACGGTGGTGGCATGCACGCCAGGCCTGGGTCCAGCTGGGGCTGCCGGCTGTGAGCCCCAGGGCAGGGCGGGCCAGAGCCTCAGGACTTCACTGGAGAGGCGGGCCGAGCACTGAGAGTATCTGAACCCCTTCCCGAGGGACCAGGGAGAGGCGCGCTCTCTCTCCGCTTAGCTGGGCAGCGGCTGTGGTGGAGGGAACCGGGCTCCCAGGCCCAGTGGAGTCGGGGAGCAGGGACATCACCCCTCACCCTCCTGATTGCAGTCCTCCCAGTGGGCTCGGCCAATGCAGACCCCAAGAGTGCCCCATCCAGTGACCCCAGGGTCGGGAGGCAGAGCTCTACAGCTCCTCAGATGGGCTTGCAGCCTGGGAGGAAGGGAGCCGTAACCGTGTGATGAGTCAGTGAAACACAGCCCAGGCCTCGGCCAGTGCCCAGACCCCGTGCTTCCAAGCAGCTTCGCTCTGGGAGCTGCTGGTGCTGTTACTCGGAATGGGGACGGCATCAGCGGGAAGCCAGGAAGGCTGCAAGGCCACCCCTGCCGTGTGTCGGGGGGCCCTGGGTGGTGCGGAGCAGACCGACGGAGGGGCTGGAGGCACAGCCGCTTCCCCAGAGAGTGTGGACCTCAGCTCTCCTGCCCGCCACCCCTGGGGGTGCCGTTTCACCCCTCCGGAGACACAGAGCACGGCCTGGTCTCTGTGCTCACAAAGCAACTTCACAGACACATGGGTGCCCTGTGGCCACGATTCCTCCGTGAACGAGATCCATGCACACAGAAATAGAGCAAGAGCAGGCGGGGTCTGGGCCGTCACTCGGGGGGCTCTGTCTGCCGGTCCCCAGGGACGGCCGCACAGGGATGCGCTGGACTCCCCGAGCAGAGGTTTGGGGAAACCCGCTCTGTCCTGTGGATTTCAGAGCAGCCAGTGTGCGCGGAAGCCCGTGGGATGCCACGCTCCTATCCTAGCCTGAGGGCAGCTTAGAAGGGCCCCGTTCTGCGGGGGGCGAGGAGCCGGGAGTGGGGCCCGGGGTGTGGCTGGCCAGCAGGTGTCTCTGTTTCCCACTGCTGGGCACCTTTCACCTGGCAACAGAGGTCACCCAGCTGCCGGGTATCTCCTCCTCGGCCCCCCACCCCCACCCCAGGTTGCTCGGCCGCTGGGAGGAGCCGGAGGGAGGTGTGTTCCTGGGCTCTCGGTCCACGGTTAGGACGGGCAGTGAGACTATTTCTGGAGGAACTCGATCGCCCCACTTAGAAACACTGGTTAAAAGTCCCCAGAGCTGACCCCAGCCTAACCTGCAAGTGTGCCCCCTCGCTGGCCCTGAGAATCTGGAATTTTCCCTTCTGATTCCCAGTCAGAAAGACTCCAAAGTGGCAAAACCAGCACTGGAGGTGGTGAGAGAGCTGGAAACTCACTGGGCATAGCTGCACGTTGTCATGGTTTCCTTGTTAAACCACAGTCTGCACGCAGCCAAAAGGAACGTCCTGGGCAGCCCTCCTGGCCTGACTCCATCGGTGGCCCTTTAATTTTCAGCCTAAGGCTCTACTGTGGTTTCATTAAGGGGAGTTGTTTCTTCTTGTAAATAAGGCAGGTTGATAGTGGAAGTTTTGGGAAAAGTTAGTATTTAAGTGTTAAATATTTTATAATATGTAAGTTCTACTTTGAAATGTCACATTCTTGCAAGGCAAAAGATACACTTAGACTTGCTTTCACATCTCTAGAAAGCCATTTCCTTTCTGTTTTTTCCTTAACGATTTAGGTTTATTGGGACTGTGTGAGTAAATTTACAATGTTCGAACCTTCTAGAAATAAAAGAAAGTGAATGTTCTCTTGGGTCGCTCCTCCGGCCTGAACATTTGTGTCTCTTTGATTTTCTTTTTTCAGCTTGATAATTATTTATTTACAGTTATATGAAGTATCCAGCACTTTATATGTTATAAAGGAGAGTTAGCATCATTAGCTCCATGGGTCAAACGTCAGAAGATTCGGGCCCTGCCGGCTTTTTTGGCCTCCAGCTGTGAGCCTTTGGTGTTAGTTTTGTCGGACTGCGCCTGGTGCACCCACTTCGTCTTCTCAGGGCCGCAGGGCCCTGCTGCTGATCCCACAAGAGATGCATAAGCCGGGAGCTGGGCGCATGGGTGTGCTGGGTCCCGGAGGCGAGCTCCTCCTTGGTGCCGAGACGCTTGCAGGCCTGCGCCCTGGCAACGTGTCTGGTGCAAAGCAGAGCCTCAGACACTCAGTGTGGGCGATGCGGAAACAGCAACAAAGCCAGAGCAGAAAAGGTCCCAGGCCACGGGAGCTCTGCTTGTCTTTTCCAGGGAATCTCTGGTAGGACTTGTATAGATTTAGCTCATGCGTGCAGCGGGCGGGGGGAGGTGGTTTAAAGTAATCAATTTTCAATCCAGCGCTCTTCATTCCTGACGAGCTCCTTACTCCAAGAAAGGATATGAGGCCTCCTCTCGTTTCTGTGGGATTTTGGCTTCACTTTAGACGGTGTGCAAACTGAGACACAAACCATTTCCAGGGGCACAGAGGTCTCTGGGAGGACAAATCTGTTTGGATGTGGGTACGTGAGACCCATGTACCTGGCTTGGGTCCCCACACTGGGGCCCAGTGCTGCCCCCATATGCTGGCTCTGCCCCCTCGCAGCAGGCCCCTTGAGTGTAGTATGTTTTAGCTAAAAAATAAGCTTTGGATGGTCATAAAACCTTTCAAACAGACATTTCAAAGACTTTACATCCAGTTTGAAAGTTCAGTAAAGGAAAGACATGCCCGGTTATCCTTCCCTGGTAAAGAATCTGCCCGCAGTGCAGGAGACCCAGCTTCGATCCCTGGGTTGGGAAGATCCCGGAGAAGGAAACAGTTACCCACGGCAGTGTTCTGGCCTAGAGAATCCCATGGATGGAGGAGCCTGGTGGGCTGCAGTCATGGGGCTGCGAAGAGTCAGACACAACTGAGTGACTTAACAATCTCTTGCACTGCCTCACCCTTCCTCACGCCTGGTGTCTCTCTGCTCCAGCTGGGGGAGAAAGGCTCCTGGGGCAGCTGTTTTCCACTTGCCTGTCCCCCCACCCCAGCCCCTCCCATGCTCTGCACCTGCCTGGAGCTTCGGGAGGCTGCTTCCCGTCGGGTTTGGCCAGTAAGGAGTCAGGAGAGACTGGAGGGCGGAGGAGAGAGAGGTCAGCCTTCACTGCTCCCGGCAGGGCTGTCCAGGCTGGCTGCGGTCCGCGCCTGGGGCCACGCGGCTCTCCCGCGCTCCCCCATCTCCTGGGGACCACCCTCCTTCGCCTTCAGCCGGGGGGTCCATGGGAGGCATGACCACCTGCCTGACCTCTCATAAACCCTCCTCCCTGCCTCCCACAGGGTGCTGTCTGGTGCCATCCCGAGATGGGCCACTGGCCCTCGCAGAGAACCTCCCGCCCTCCAGCTCTGGTCCTGCTGGGCGGTGGGGCAGGTGTGCCTGGCAGGGGGGAGGGAAGGGGTTCTAGGTGGTGATGTCGCTGTGTCCATGTTGGTGCCCTGGCTGTGCTGTTCTCAGCGGCCAGGCCACTGTGCTGCCCTCCCGCCCCTGAACTGGGGCATTCCCACGACACACTGTCTCCCAGACGCTGCCCGGCCCCTCCCCAGGCTCGGCCCAGTCTCTGCTGTGGAGCTGGAGACCGACAAGGGGTCATAGGCAGGGAGTGAAGGCTTTCCCTGGAGGGCAGCCTGGGCTGGAGCCCCAGCCGAGGTCTCTGCTGGGGCTGGTGGACTGTCAAGGGAGGTGGTATCCAGCAGTCCCCCAAGGAAGGCAGAGAGCAGAGTTTATGAGAGTGCTGGTTCAGGTGCCGGGACGGGAGCCCAGCTGCACAGACGCGCTGGGAGGCAGCGTCAGGATGCAGAGACCACACAGGTGCTCCCGAGGGGCCTCTGCGCAGGACGCCGCAGCCCCTGGGCCAGGCTGGGACTTTGTGGTGGTCACAGGAGAAGTGAGACCTCGCTACCACCGAGAACTCCCGAGTCCCGCAGACAACAGCAGGGGAGGTCGTGCGTGGGGTTCAGCGTGCGCAGTGTGAGATGTCTCATCACCGTTTCTCTCCCCAGCTGGAGGCCGCGGACGGCAGGGCCCGGTGTCACCAGGCGTCACAGTGCTCCCAAGGTCCTGTCGCTCCAGCAAGTTCAGGGCCTGGGGTGGGGGAGCCGTGTCCGGGAGGGGCATCGGAGGGTGGACACCAGGAGGCTGGAGCCACAGCTCTGCTGAGCATCGGTCCCTGGCATACACTTCTGAGGGGCTGGGTGCCTGAGGGGGCCCTCTGTGTGGCTCCAAGACGCTGGGGGTACCTGTGTGTGCCTGGCAGGGCTCCCGAGACGGGGGTGGGATGCTGTCTCAGGTGCTCAGAACCAGTGGGTCGAACTCAGGGCATCTCCCTGCTGAAATAAGCAAGCCCCCCCAGGTTCCACAGTCACCTGTATTTATTTCTGATGAAAAACAGCCCCTGATTTAAAATAGCTGGTCATTGTGGGCAAACAAGATAAATTGGAATCACTTTAAATTTTTGGTTAGCAAAAATTTTTATAGGATCTGCTCCAAAACTCAGATTAAAAATCGACAGATGCTTTTGGAGGTCAGTTACAGGGTTTGCTCTTGTTTCAGACCTTCAGCAAGCAGTGTGTTCTGTTTAATAACCCAACCACTGCTCCACGACTGTCACATTGAAATAGTTCACCCCGGGAAAGGATGCTCCGGCCCAGAGGGACCTTGGTTAAAGGGCTGACAATAGAGAACAAACCGCCCTCAGCGGCTCCTTGGAAACCTCATAGCTGCGGTTTCGGTCTGCCCTTCCCCTTGGGGAATGGGGGCTGGAAATGAAGCTATTTCCAACCTGCTTTTAAGAAGAATAGTTTTGAAGCCAAACCTTCAGTGTTTTGGAGTCCCTGGAAGTCATCAAAGCATAACTACAATCAGAACGAGGGCAGGGAGATGGGTGTCAGCCCATCGGTAGGGCGAGATGTTCTCCTGGACAGGAGGGTCTCGGAGATTAGCACACTGATGACAGCAGCCAGGTTCTTGCTGCTGTTTATTTCAGGGGAGCATAAGCCTTCTTCCTAACCCTCACAGGCGCCTGTGATCCGGGCCCCTCTTGGAAGAGGTGGGACCCCCGACCTCGTGCCCGATGCAGTAATGACCCCCATTGCAAGGGGCCCCCTCTCCCTTGTCCCCAGTGACAGGCCCCAGATGGACGTCTCCAGGGCCGGGGACAGGTGTGACCCGCCACCAGCTCCTGGCCTCCTGCAGTCGGAGCAGAGAGCCGGCACGTCGGTTTTTGGTCTCTGCCGCAGGTGAGGTTCTGTGCCTGTTGGGAGATCAGGGTTGACCTGTGACCTCATGGTCTCTGGGCGTTTTTAAATAAAGCCCAGGTTCAATTTCAGAGCCTCTCTTAATATCTAGGAGGCTTTTCCTGCAGTCTGCGTCATCTAATAAAACTGCAGCGGCTGGATGCTCCGGCCCAGCCTGGGGAAGCCGAGCCAAAGGCCGCCCGAGCAGGTAAGGGTTAACAGCTGCCTGGGCGGCAATTTCTGCACCAGCCTCGGGAAGCCTCAGGTCAACTCTGCTCATAAAACTCTGCACAAATATTTCTTTTTCTATCAGAGGAATTCTAATTCTGCACACAGACCAGGGCCACTCAGATTATTACACATTATTAAAAATTAATTTAAAAAATGGTCTGGTTCTAGCAACGTGCAGTAGAGATGGTGTCCAAGTCTGAAATCATAGCAGGGAAAAGTGGAAAGAAAATCTTACGTCGTTTGGGCAAAAGAACGCCTGGAAAGTGGCTCCTTTTGTTTTGACAACCGGAGTCACCGGTTTGGAGCCTGCCCTGTCTACCATAACGGCTGTTTTCCAGGTGTTGTCACACTTGACCTTAAGATACAGCTTTCCATCCAGCGCTCACTGCTCTGTGGTTTCTGGGTGAGCTAGGTTTGTCTCCTGGACGGGGCGCTGGGGTCAGACGGGACAACGCCCCGCCGCCCACCCAGGGACTGCCTCCGCCGGCCATGCGCATGCGTGCACACTGTGGAGCCGCAGGCGCTGACGTCACGTTTCCCCCGAGGGTGGCTGTGCGTTCCCTCGATAAAGAGCCTGGAGGCCACACCCTGAACAAAACGCTGAACAGAGGCTGCTCGCTGTGTGACCCCCACGGCAGGGGTTAGGACAGGAGTCCTGAGGATGGTGGCATCGTGCGCCTGGGTGTGGCTGTGGCAGTCTCATTTCTGCTCGTTTAACGGAATAAGTGATCTAATCCAGTAAAATGCAATAAGAGATCCCACGGGTGTGTGTGTGTGTGTCTGTGCGAGTATATATGGTGGTGGCTTAGTAGTTAAGTCATGTCTGACTCTTGCGACCCCACGGACTGTATAGCCCGCCAGGCTCCTCTGTCCATGGGAGTCTCCAGGCAAGAATACTGGAGTGGGTTGCATGCCCTTCTCTAAGGGACTGACCCGGGAATCAAACCCGGGTCTCCCGCGTTGCAGGCAGATTCTTTACCAACTGAGCTGCAAGGGAAGCCCGAATACGTGTGTGTGTATACGTACACACACACACACACACACACACACACACACACACGGCGCGCAGCGAAGAGAGCCCGCTGTGCATGCGCACGTCCCGCTTCCCGACCTCGTTCCCGTGGAGGTCGCCACCGAGCGCGAGGCGCCCTGTGCTGGACCGGGAGCTCACGCACGAGTTCTCCATTTGCACGTGGCATCAGTCGTGTACCCGAGTCAGTCCCAGTCTCCCAAATCTCCCGATTCATCCCACCCTCCCTTCCCGGCCTGGCGGCCATACATTTGTTCTTTACGTCTGTGCCTCTATTTCTACCTTGCTAATCAACTAAACTCCAAAATAAAATAAAAATTAAACAAATAAACAGCCCGCCGTTGCTAGACCTACAGCATCCCTGGATACAGGACGTGGCATTCAACACACGAAGGGTTCCCACTGCTGGGGGCCTCCTCTGCCCAGATGCCGCGTTAGGGCCTGGGTTCAGCTGCCGGGTGCGGCCAGCCCCGACGCCCCCTCCCTGCTCTCCTGAGGGCTGAGAGCCCCCTCCACCAGCCCTCCTGCCGGACATCCCCCGCCCCCAACGACCCTGCTCCCTGCTCTCCTGAGGGGCGGAGAGCCCCCCTCCACCGCCCTTCCTGCCAGACACCCTCCCCGCCCCGTGGCTCCGGCTGGGGGCAGGGGGCAGGGGAGTGCTTTCCCAGGAGAGGGGGTCGGTCACAGGGGAAGGGACCACCGGCAGGGCTGGAGACGGGGCAGGGCAGCCAGCAAAGACACAGACGGGACCTCGGCCTGCTGCGCCCGGGCAGGGCTCTCCCGAGAAAATCGTTTTCACGGCTGTGGTGAGCCGGCCAGGAAGACACTGACCTGCGTCACAGACAGAGCCGCCTTGTTCAGAGAGTCACACAGTACGTGCTGCCGTCTCCCAGGGTGGAGAGAAAACAGGGGCACAGAAACGGGGGCGTCGCCATCTGCCACGCTGACCTTCCCTGAGACCAGCCTTCCCGGCCCCGCACAGGGCCCGTCTGACCAGCTGGCGGCCAGCTGGGGGCAGCAGGCAGACCTTCCCTTGGTCACCACCCCCCCCCGGCCCGCCCTGGGGCAGGAGTGTCCACACTGAGGGCCCAGCTTCTTTGTGGCAGAGTTTTCAGCCTTTTCCTTTACGGAGGCGGGCTTGCGAGACTCCATTTTTAGTGACAAGTGAGAACAAAGTCTTCTTTAGCCTCCTTGGGTGTGTAGGGTACCAGGGTCTGGAAGAGTCAGGCTGGCCACAGTTTGCAGGGTCCATAGTGACTGCTGCTGCCCACGGCGGGGCTGTTGGTGCCCAAGGTCAGGTCCCGGGTTGGCCCAAAGGACACCATCCCCCCATCTCTCCCCTCCCATCCTCCGAGGGCTCCTCCTCCAGGGGCCCACCCGGTGCTGACCTCCTCCAGGGGCCCACCCGGTGCTGAGGCTCCCACGACCGCCGGCTTTCTCACCCACACTGTCCGGCACCCTCCCCAGCCTCTCGCCCTGCAGCCAGTGGACACGCGGGGCCCCCAGGCAGCTCCGGGGTTAATTCTCTGCAGTCCCTGGAAGGAAGCAAATAACCCAATCAGGGTGCTGGTTTGTAAGATGAAGTTTCAATGTGTCGCCCACAGACGATCATTGATCGCAGCCAATAAATAGAGGCAGCCCTGACATTTATTGTTGTCGGCGGTAATTACAATCGGCGGCCGGACCCTGCGCTGCTGAATGCCGCGTTTGTGGCCGGCGTGGCAGTTCCGCTGGCCTCCTCCGCTCCTTTCATGGGGCCCTGTGACTTACGGGGGATGACCAATATTTCATCTGCACAGCAGTTGGACTGAGGGTGTCTGGGTCCTTTGTGGGCCCGCTGATAATGACCCCTTTATTCAGGCCAGCTTGTAGGAACAAGGAGATAAAGAAAAGGGGAGAGAGTTATAGCATATGCTCAGGAAAGCATTGTGAAGGTTATAAGCAGAAAACAAGAGAGGAGAGACAGAGAGGGCTGGAGAGGAATTGGGAGAAATGCAAAGGTTTCTAAACTCGTGTGGAAAACAAGCGGGGGTGTTCCTCGGATTTTTCTTAACATGCTGAAAATAAAAGGCTCAGTGAGCTTTCATCAGTCTTCTGAAACTCATTCTCTTGTAAAAAGATTGATTTTATGAAACTGAGGTTTAACCGCCATGAATTTTTATTTTATATATTCTGAATAATTTCAGGATATCCTGATAAATAAGAATGTATCACTTTTTCCCCCAAACCCAACCCCGTTTGTTTTCTGTTAGATAAAACTCTAGGAGCTGACTGCTCAGCTGTTCTGATTTTCCACTTCAAAGGCACTCTTGCCCACCGATGCCCATGCGCCTCTCTGAGACCCCAGCTTCCTTAGTGCCCCAGAGCTGCATGAAGAGTGAGCTGAGCCTGCTGTGCAGATGCTGGTGTCAAACAGCTGCTCTTACTGTCGGAAGTGCCCTCAGGACGACCCCAGTCCTGCAACAGCCACCTGGCTCTTTGCAAGTGGTTGTGTTTCCTGATGTTCTTCGTGAACACGGGCGGGTACGGTCCTGGCAGCCAGGGGAGGGGCCTTGCTGGACCCGCATCCTGTGGGTTAGAGGACGGGGCACAGAGGCCGGATGTTGGGTTAGAGGACGGGGCACAGAGGCCGGATGTGTCTGGGTCAAGCGCTGGTCTGATTCTGGAATCCAGAGTCTGACGCAGCCAAGCCCAGGTCCATCTGTTCACCCCCGTGATCACCTTACGGAGCCCTGTGGCCCCGTCTCCTAAACGAGAGAGCCTCCTGGAGCCCAGTCCCCGTGGCGTGGAGGCGCCTGCTGAAATGCCTCCTATTTCATTCAGGGCCCAGTGGGTCGGTTTTGCTTGATTTTGTTCTAGCCTGTGTTGCTGTGAGGAGCAGATAGCACGTTGAGAAGATCCTGGGTCCTTGAGACCCTAGGAGGGAAGGCATCCGTCCAAAGCTTCCAGGTTAGTGCTTCTAACACACTCATCGTGGGGGTCCAAGGTGGGCCCAGAGGAGGACGCTACCACCTAATCTCGGTATCAGGAAACTCCGCACTTCCGAGCCCTTTCCCCCAGGCAACAACCCACATGGAAAGACTCTGCTCGAAGGAGGTCGTCCCTCTGCAGCTCCAAGGGTCGGCCTCAGCTGACGGGGGTTAGGGACACACAGGACTGGACAGAAAAAAGGGGATAGAGCTTGAAGAAATGCAAAAAAGAAAACCACAATAAAGAAAAACAGAAGGCTGTTATGTGGATATTCATTAATCTCTGAGCGAGCTGGAACATTCTACATGGAAAGGCACCAGGAACATACCCAGATTAACGACATTAAATTAAAAAAAAAAACTATGTTGTAAAACACCTTAATATTAGAAGGCCAGTGTCACCAACAGAGAAATTTATTTTTTAGCAAATGTGACAAAAAAAAGGTTAATACATTTACTAGGAGGAGCTCTCTTATATACATTTGTCAATAAGACTAACAAAAAGCAACAGAATCAGAAAGAAAAAGACTGTCATCTCGTTCGCAACCAAGGGCATCACTAGTCAGGACATTCGGACTCGGCCCTCCAGGGGGTGCCGGGCGTTTCGGAGCAGGGTGGACGCTGCCCAGGGCCGTGGACAGAGGCTCGCAGCGCCTCCACGCGGGGACGGAGGCAGCGCCGCCTTGCCTGGAGACGCCCGGAGAAGCGCAGCACGGGAACCTGGGACGTGGGGAACCTGAGTGTGTCCGAGTGGAGGCTGCAGACGTGGACGGAGACTCCCTCAGCAGAGACGCAGGCAGACGCTCACCGAGCGCCGCTGCGTGAGGGTGTGGTTGCGCTGGCTCTGGGCGTCTGTGCCTGGGCTTTCTCCGGCGGCAGAGGGCGGCGCTACTCTCTGCTGCGGGGCGCGGACCTCTCTTGTTGGGAGCTCCGGGCTAGGGTGCGGGGGCTTCGGTAGCTGTCATGTGTGGGCTCAGCTGCCCCGAGGCGTGTGAGCCCTTCCCAGGCCACGTTTCCTACACGGGCAGAGGGATTCTCTACCACCGAGGCACCAGGGAGGCCCGGATGTCATTTCCATAGTGAAAAATTAAAAATAACTTAATGTCCCCCAGCACAATGACACTTTGATTTCCTCAAGGGTGCTCCCAAAGCACTGTAGGAGTTTCGTAATCTTAAACATTGTTCAGCACCATGGGACAAGAAGAAAAATATGCAGTTGGACTAAACTCAAGCCATATAATCTCTGCTAACTGCTAAGTCGCTTTAGTCGTGTCCAACTCTGTGCAACCCCATAGACGGCAGCCCACCAGGCTCCCCCGTCCCTGGGACTCTCCAGGCAAGAACACTGGAGTGGGTTGCCATTTCCTTCTCCAATGCATGAAAGTGAAAAGTGAAGTCGCTCAGTCATGTCCAACTCTTCGCGACCCCATGGAATGCAGCCCACCAGGCTCCTCCGTCCATGGGATTTTCCAGGCAAGAGCACTGGAGTGGGGTACCATTGTCTTAATGCAAAAACATACCACTCAGAAAATATCCAGGGAGGCGGTCACGTGACTCAGCCCAGGGGAAGTGTAGCACGGCCGCCAGAGCGGAGTGCTTGGTGGGGAGGTCACTGCATCCCTAAACCTCACTTTCTGCGTGTGAAATACGAGATTAGACCAGCTCCCGCCTCCCAGCACTGTGGGGAGGACGCACGAGCAGAGAGCACAGCCCCGAGTCGGCTGGCACTCGCCTGACCCAGGTCACGAGCGTCTTCAGCCCTGGGGGCTGCAAGGTCTCCCTCACAAGCCGGCTGAGTCAGGTGTTGCTCAGCCACAGGCACTCCGTAAGCAAAGGCGGTGACTGTGCCAAGAGGATTTATTTTGGGATGCAAAAACCTGAATTCCAATTAATTTCTGCATGTCATGAAATACTCTTATTTTGACTTTTTGAAAAAAAGCATTTTAAACCGTAGAACATTCTTAGCTTTAGGGCTGTACAGACGCCAACACAGACTGAAACGGTTCAGGCACTATGGTTCACTGACCCTGGCTTGAGATGTTGCCTGGAATTCATATTAGTTACTAAAATGATTGCCTCATTGGTATTTAGAAAAAAAAAAAGGGATGAAAACACAATGTAAACTTTGATATTCTATAATTGTAGTTGATTTTTACTTTCCTCTTTGCCTTTTTCTGGATTTTCCCATTTTTCTGAGTTGTGTCAAGAGGAATCAATTCATAATTTCAAAAAGCAAACTTTGAAAGTTATGTAAACCAAGAACATCAAAATCTCTGTAAGAAAAGCAGAAAAAGAAAACAACCGACATCCCAAGATCCACTTCGTCTCAGTGTTGGCGACGCTAAGAGGTCTTTGAACGTATGGGAAACAGCTCAGAGGCTAAACGCAAATTCCACAGGAGACGCAGCCAAGGAGCCGTGCTTCCTTCAGCGGTTGAAGGAAAAATATTTATTCTGCTGGTGGACCTTGTCACAGGAGCGCGGGAGGGGCCGGGGCCCTGGAGTCCTGTCTGTGGTGTCGGGACGGGGTTGGAATTTGTATTCACCCAGTGTTCTTGCAGGAGGACAAGTGTTGCTGATACTAGGAAGAGAAGCAGGTTTGAGATGGAATGTCTTCCTTGTTTGCTTGTTCCTGATTTAAAAGTCGGAATGTCCTCATCTGAGAGTTCTTCTAAGCTGGTCTCAGAAGCAGCAGAACCTGCCACTGAAACGGATAGACGCACTAAAGACGCGGGAGCAGGGCTCTGCAGCCTCCGGATACGTTCTGGCCCCGACCCTTTCGGCAAGAAGCGTTTAGAGATTAATTCTCTGTTGTTCACTCGCTCAGTCGTGTCTGACTCCTCCTGACCCCATGGGCTGCAGCACGCCAGGCCTCCCTGTCCATCACCAGCTCCCGGAGTTTACTCAAAGTCATGTCCATTGAGTCGGTGACGCCATCCGACCATCTCTTCCTCTGTCGTCCCCTTCTCCTCCTGCCCTCAATCTTTCCCAGCATCAGGGTCTTTGCAATTGAGTCCGCTCTTCGCATCAGGTGGCCAAAGCACTGGAGCTTCAGCTTCAGTATCAGTCCCTTCCAATGAGTATTCAGGGTTGATTTCCTTTCATTTTATTTTTCCCAGTTTACTGAGAGAGTCAGCCAGACCTGGCTGTGTCACGGGATGGCTTCTGAATCTCTCAGTCTGTACCTACAGCAGGCAGCCCACAAGGGAGCAAAATAGAAAGTCATGAGCAATGTTTGCCACTAAAGTAGCGGACAAGGCACCCGTCACCCCAAGAGGGTGAGGACGAACCCATGAGACCTGCCCGGTGTGAGTGCCCCCGTGGAGGAAAACGGAAGACGTAACGGGGGTCTGTGAATCCAAACAAAGAAGACACAGGGCCCTGGCCGGTGAGCCCAGAAAGCCCTGAAGGCTGCCTGGAGGAGGTGCAGCAGCCCCGGGGGAGCCTGTCCACCCCCTCCAGGCTTCCTCCTGGGACCGGGCACTTCGGCAGGGCAGAGGAGGCAGGGGGCGGGGACTCCAGAGAAAAGAGGGCAGAGCTGCGGGCCTCCACCAGCAACGGCAGGTTCTACGACCGAAGAGAAACAGCCGCAGGGGGAATTCTGGGAAGACAGAGCTGCCCCGAGCCACGCCACCTTCTCCAGTTCAGGAAAACTGACGTCACGTAAAAGCACTGAAGCCAAATCCCAGACAAAGCTTTCCTTAGAAAGGAAGGAGGAGTGGAGGTAAGTCCCTGCAAAGGCAGAAGAGGAGGTGACGGGCAGGCAAGTCAGACCTTCACATGCTCGTTCAAAATAAGGTGAAAGACACTAGAAATGATACAGGACGGGGGACAAAAGGGTAAATCAGAATCAGAAACACATAGAAATGAGGCGAAGAACAAACAGGAAGTAATTAGGAGAAATAATCAGAAAACAGGATGAGTTAAAAGGAATAGAAGGAAGAAGAGCAACAGGAAGAGGAACAAGAAAACTTTCATGAATAAAATCAAGAGCTTAAAGGGTTTGAAAGCAACAAACGCTGAAGTTAAAGTCGTGTAAAAGTATTAGTCACTGACTCTTAGTGAGTATTAGTGTCTGACTCTTTGTGACCCGTGGACTGCAGCCCGCCAGGCTCCTCTGTCCATGGGATTCTCCAGGCAAGAATACTGGAGTGGGTTTCCATTCCCTCCTCTTATAAATAATAGGTGCTCCGGGTGAAAATAAACAGCTTGAGGAAACAGGAGAAATACTGGAAGCTGTAACTCAAGAAAACATTCTGAAATGTAAAAAAGAAGAAAAAGACTATGCTCTACTACATATTCAAAAAAGCGTCACATGTCTGATAATCTGGACCCAAATGGCCACGATCAAGACACCTCCTCATAAATTTCCTGGATTTTACAAAAGAAAGACCAAAAACTCCTTTTGGGGTCCTGGCAAAAATTGCAAGAAATTCATAAGGGAGAGAAATTACACATTTCATCCTATTTTTTCAACAACAACACTTTATGCCCGCAGTGAACGGAGGAGTGTGTTTGATAAACAGGAAAAAAAATGTGAGCCCATAATTTTGTAGCCTGAGAGGCTTTCCGTTTGTCACCTGCAAACATCCCGAGGAATATTATGTCCCCTAGCCTTTTCTGAGAAATCTACCAGAAAACCCCAGAGAGACTGCGACAGCACTTCGCCATGTTGGCGCCGGCATCAGCGAGGAGCAGAGCTCCCGGAAGGCTGATGGGCGGCTGCAGTCATAGTCCAACCTTCCTCACAGAGTCTCTAAGGTGGCGTCAGTGTTGCTGACAGCAGCATTGGTCGTCTTTAACGGGGGACAAGTCAGCGAGGGACTGTGAGACACTCTAATCACAGACCCCCTCTGTGTCTGGGGGAGGCTTCCCTGGTGGCTCAGATGGTGAAGCGTCTGCCTGCAATGTAGGAGACCTGGGTTCGATCCCTGGGTCGGGAAGATCCCCTGGAGAAGGGAAAGACAACCCACTCCAGTAATATGGCCTGGAGAATCCCATGGACAGAGGAGCCTGGTGGGCTACAGCCCATGGGGTCACAAGGAGTCGGACACGACTGAGCGACTCCTCTCTCACTCTGTGTCTGAGCAACAGGCTTCACAGCCTGGGAGAATCTACATGACACCCAGAGGGGAAGCACACGTTTCTGTGGTCCTGAATCTGGGGAGGAAACACCAGCGTGAACTCCAGAGGCGTGTGCTTCGGTGCAAACAATGCATCTGTGTTCTGCCCAGGGGAGGGAACCCTGGCTGTAGTGAGTGGTCCCGAAGCACCCTCTCCTGCTGGAAGGAACCCGGGCTTCTTGGGGTATGTCTCATTTCTGGCCTGGAGCAGATGTGCAGGACTGGAAAGTGTACAGCTTGGCAGATGCCGAAGGGCCCTCAAATGGCCCCTGGTCATGTCAGGACACAAGGGCCGGTTCAGACCCGGGCCTCCAGTCAAAGAAGCAGCAACTTCAGTTAGTGAGGACCTATCAGTTATGTCTAAATCTATGCGTTCTCGACACTATTCAGAAATAATAGATGACCTTCAGAGGGTGATAGGGAGCCAGCTGATTGCCTTGAAAACTGAATAAAGGATAGCGATTAGCGATCTGGGCCACCTTCCTTTCATAACATGTTCTGGAGGACCAAGCGGTGAGTAAGGAGAATCTTGCCATTGAATTTATTCCAACAAAAATGTGAAAAAGAAATGGGAGAGGAATAAAACTATAGATGAAGTAAGACTTAGAGAACCCTAAGGATTCAAAAGTGGGGAGGGCTGAGCTGCAGCACTGGATGATAAAGTGTCAGGAAACACAGAAGCGGTTTCTATGGGAGCCAAGGCGGGTGCTGGGATGGGATGGGGTTTCTGGGGCAACTGGACAGAGTTGTAGCCATAGCGTATTCCACTTGAATGACCCACGACACCATATGTTTATCTTAGGGGGCTTGCTCTATCTGCTTTATTTTACAACAAAACACTTAAAAATAAATTTGTAAGACATCAACGTAGTATCCTGTCGTTAATTATTTCCCAACACTGTAAAAAGAGTTTCAAGGCTTAAGAGAGGAGATGAGTTCTGTTTTGAGCAGACTGTCACTGGTTTGCAGTGCCATTCACGTGGCCTACACAGAACGAGGTAGGGACGGCCCTGGAGAGACGCGAGGCCCACTGCGTGCAGAGGACACTCTGCGAACCCAGGGGTGTTCAGAGCTCACGTGTGGAAGGCCACGTTTTCTCGACTGCTGGACGGTGTGTGCTTTAAAGCTGGTGTCATGATTCAATTCCTTGGGATTTACTGTTTGAAAGGGTCATTTGTATTTCTCTGTTTATGGCCTTTTCCTATTTTGCTATTGGGATTTCAGTCTACGCCTTCCTGATTCCCAGGGCTTTTTGCACCTAAGATATATATAAACCCTTGTCTTTGATAGGAACTTAAGAGCCCGTTTCTCAGTCTGTCTTCTGAGTATTTTCTGATGCTTGTTTGTGTGTTTTCTCTTCTTTTGTCTTGCAGAAGTTTATTTTTTTGAAGGAGCTTGCAACAGAAATATTCTGAGTGCTTGGGCGGAGGCCAGGGAAGCTCTCCAAGTGTCCAGCGTCAAGGGCGCTCTTCTTGTTGCGCTGAAATGAGGCGCAGTCCGCAGCGGCCCCTGGTGCAGAGGAGAGTTGCGCCACCTGGACTCCCAGGGCCCCTCGGAGCCCCGGACGCTGGGAGCCGGGCCTGTGGCTCTCCAAGCTGCATTTCGCTCTCTTTCTAGCATGTGCTGCCTTTCGATGCCTGTGAGGATCCCAGGCTCCTCTCTTGCCCTAATGTCTGTCCCATGTCCAGGACTGGCCTCTCCTTCTGGGTGTTTCTGAGGTCCCCACCCACTTCTGTGTCCACTGTCCTTCCCGGGACAGCTCGTCAGCTGCTTCTCTGCCTTGGGGCCATTGGGAGCATCTGGGGTGTGCAAATTCTGTCTCCCCCAGGGCCACTGGAGTGTAGTTTCAAGCTCCTGTTGGTGCCCTGTCTCAAAGGTGAAGGAGACACGTTCAGAGCAGCGCGGCTGCCACGTTCCCACCTGGATCAACTCCAACGTCGTCATTTGTAACATTTTCTTATTATTTAGTTCAAGACATTTTCCCACTTTTCACTGTAATTTTGTTTTTGACATTGGCTACTTAGAAGTACATTTTTTAATTTAAAAACTTGTGGAGCTAATGCTCTAATTATTCGGGGGTTATTGATATCTGGATGGAGGTTACTTGGTTGGACAACACAGTGCCGTGATTTCCATCTTTTGAAGCGTGTTGAGACTTGTTTAAGGCCCAGCATTTTGTCAGTTCATAAAATCTATGCCTGAACAGAACGCCTGCCAGGTAGTAATTGTTCCATGTTTCCATCACCCAAATGTTTTGACCATGGTTTTAAACGCATCTACAGAGTGAATTTTTAGCTATTGGGTCTACTGTTGCTGCTGCTACTGCGTCACTTCAGTCGTGTCCGACTCTGTGCGACCCCAGAGACGGCAGCCCACCAGGCTCCCCTGTCCCTGGGATTCTCCAGACAAGAACACTGGAGTCTACCCATCACTAAAAGTTGCCTGTTGTTGCTCAGTTGTGTCTGACTCTTTGCGACCCCATAAACCGTAGCACGCCAGGCCTCCCTGTCCATCACCAACTCCTGGAGTTCACTCAAACTCACGTCCATTGAGTCACTGATGCCATCCAGCCATCTCATCCTCTGTCGTCCCCTTCTCTTGCCCCCAATCCCTCCTGGCATCAATCTTTTCCAATGAGTCAACTCTTCACATGAGGTGGCCAAAGTGCTGGAGTTCCAGCTTCAACATCAGTCCTTCCAATGATCACCCAAGATTGATCTCTCTTAGGATGGACTTGTTTGAGCTCCTTGCAGTCCCAGGGACTCTCAAGAGTCTTCTCCAGCATCACAGTTCAAAAGCATCAATTCTTCTTATAGTCCTGCCAGATTTTGCATCATAAATTCTGAGATTCTTTGAAACAGGGTCATTGTAGGGAGGTTTTGTTTCTGTTGTTTTCCAACATGAAGCAGATTGAATGAGAGCAAAATTGGCAGGCTCGGATCAGGCGCCTCCGGTCCGAGGACGGAGCTGCAGAGATTCACTTTTCTATCTTTATGCTTCTTGTTCTGCCATCGTCATTCTGAGTCCCTGGTTAACCCCTCTGGGCACGAAGCCCCAGTTGGGTCTGGGCCAGGGACGGCTAAGGAGAACTGAGGCCTGAACCCCCTGCACTGACCTCAGGAGGGACGCTGATGAGGTCTCCATGGGGCCAGCCATGTGGCCAGATTTCTCAGAATTTATCTCCGCCAAGAAAATGCCGTGCGTCACAGCATAAGCAACTCACACACTCACGTGACGCTCACAGAGGCAATGGCAACCGAAGCAACTTTAGAAGTTAGACTTTTTCAAGGAAGACCCTTTATCACTGGCATGGTTTAGGCCTGTGCCTGGCGAGGATGGAAATCCACCCACGCCTTTGGGGTGGCCTCACTGTTCTTTTCAAGTCTCCACAGAAAGGCACCCCCTCCGGTGCACCATCACTACCTTGGCGGGGCTCCTAAAGTTCAGGGAAACGAACGGCTGCGGGGCGCTTTCTGGGGGCTGGCACACCGCCTGGAAGTCCGAGGCCACACCCGGCGCAGCCCCTGCGCACGTTCTGTGACGTAATTGTTGGACAGTAAAAGGTGAGGTGTGCAGAGGACGGCCTCCCGCCTGGGTCTCTCACACACACACACACACACACACACACACACCCTCACCCTTAGGGAAGGACTCCAGCACCGGGGCCCTTACACACAGGCACCGTCTGGATTCTGGGGCCAAATGCAGGAAGGAACACAGGGGCACCCCCTCTGGATGCATTTTCAGGCTGCGTTCTGCAAAAGAACCTTTCGCAAGAGAATGGGGAGGGGGGACACACTGATAATTCCACGTTCCGATAACTTAGAGCTAAACGCACGTCACTAGAGAGACCAGCCCCTGCGCTCCTCTGGGCTGAGAGGAGGCTGGCGAAGCAGAGAAGTGAAGTCCGTGTAGCAGGTCCAGGGCGCTTTCCCCGGAGCTTGGGTGCAGCTGTGTGGGAAATGCCTCTTTCCCACGGTCGCAGACTCGGGGCTCCTCAGCAGAAAACCCGGGCTCAGAGTCACGGTGGTTGGAGGCTATGCACGTCCGAATCTGTTATAACGGAATTCTGAAGTAACTCATTGACGCAAACTCAGAAAACGGGAACAAAAGGAAAGAAAAAATAGCTTGAAATATCCCCAGTAAACCGTCACTGCAGAGGTCCCGATTTTACTGCTTTTCCCAGCAAATCGGGCTGTTTCGGGGGCCCCGTCAAACCAGCCTGTGGCGAGTTCTAGGCGATTAGGGGTCAGAAAAGCAGCAGAAGGCGGTAGGCAGCACTTCTCACGCGAGGAAAGCCTCGACTCTCAGAGACCATCACCTGGACGGCAAAGGAACAACAGACGCTCGTTCTGCTTCTTCGTTTGAAATAAAAAAGTACATCAGGGCTGTTTCATGTAGATGCCATTTACACGTTGAGAGTTTCTAGAGTTGAAACAGCAAGGATTGGCACACAAGCAGAAGCCACCACGAGGCTGGTGGCGACCTCTGCCCACGTCATCGTAATGTCCCTTCCGAATCCCCGCCCGGATGGGAGGGTGATGGGGGCGGGCTGTGGAGGACGGGGGAGGCGGGGCTCTCTGCCCCAGGTGGGTCCCTAATAGCCCAGGTGAGGAATCAATCTGCCAGATGAGGCTTCCTTGACCTGCGACCTGGAGGCCATGGACAGCGCCTTCCTGCTGGGCTGGGGCCCGCTGACCACCGCAGGAAGCCCTGCCAACCTCTCGTTTGCAGTGGGAGAGCATAAGCCCCTGTGTGCGTAGCGTCCTCGGCCCCACACCCGGCGGACATGGGGGAGGTGGTGAGAGACCAGTGTGAGGCGTTCTCGCTCTTGGTTCATGACTTAAACACAGCAGTTACCCCGGTGTATCAAAAATGTGCGCGGGCTCCCGGAAGCCAAGCACGGAGTAGAAGCAAGGCGGAGGTCTTCCCTGGGGCTCAGGGGTAGAGAATCTGCCTGGAGACGCAGAAGACGCGGGTTCAATCCCTGATCCAGAAGGATGGCGCACACCTTGGAGCAACTACGCCTGTGCACCAAGCTACTGAGTCTGCCCGCTGGAGGCCAGGGTCCGCGGCTGCTGAAGTCCACACGGCCTAGAGCCACCACGAGGGGGACCACTGCTGCGAGGAGCCTGCGCACCGCAGCTAGAGAGCCTCCCAGGCTCAGCTAGAGGAAGCCCGTGCAGCAGGAAGACCCAGCACGGCCAAAAACAAATAAACAAGCGAGGCAAAAGCGGGGACTTGCCAAGAATTCAAGGGACAGGTAGCTGAGGCGATCTCTTTGCTTATCTCAGGATTTGCACGTTGCTGTCCTTTTCTTACTGATCAGCAGAGAGGGCGTTACTGGACCTTTAAGGAGCGTGCAGAGGATGGGCCAGTGTGGGAGGCGCAGCCGGCGGAAAGCTGGGGTCTGGGTCCTGGAGGCGGGACTGTGGGCGGCTGGGGTCCGAGGGGCTCGCCCTGCCCGTCAGTGGGGCTCCCTGACTTAATGTTCAGCCCCATCTCTGTGCAGAGAGCCAGGTCCTGGTTGTGCCTGCAGCAGTGGACGAACTGCAGACGACCAGTCGTGGAAAGTGGCCCGGGTCACTCCCGGGGGCTGCGCCCTCCTGCCACCAGGCCCGGACGTGAGGACCTCAGGGCCTCTCTCCAGGCCCCACCTCCTCCCGTCCAGCCCTGGGAGCTGGTTTGGACCCCACCGCCAGTGCTAGGCTGGGACACAAGGTGGGCCCCTCAGAAACGTCAGGGCGACTGTCAGGCTCCTGCAGGATGTGCCTCCCGAAAGGCTCGTGTCCAGGGCTGCCTCCTCAAGGAGCCGATCAGAGCCAGGGGGACAGCCACACTCAAGCAGGAGTCCGTGGTCTCAACCCCACAGCTAGGCCCAGTCACTCTTTCTGCCCTCGAGAGTGTCCACTGGGGAGAAAGGACCCGAGTCCATGTCACTGGGGGTATCTCTGCCAACGCTGCTGCTGACTGAATAATTGAAGAAAAGGGAAGGGCACCCGTGGGCTGGGTCTGAGCTCACCCTCAGGTTTGACCTGAGGCTGGAAGAGGGCCTAGAAGTGCTGATGAGGTGAAGCTGCAGTGGTCTTCAAGTCAGGGCAGGTCTGTGGGCAGCTCCCCAGGACCCTTGGCACTTGACTCAGAAAGGCCCATAGAGACCAGTGCCCCAGGGTTGTGGTAGCCAAGCCTCAACCCCCCAGGACAGGGAATTGAGAGAAGAGCAACCAGGTGGCACCTGGCCTGCTGCCTCCTCTCAGGGAGGTCAGCCCACACCCTCCAGCTTCTGCGATGTGGTCCAGGCCTGCCTTCCCCGCCAGCACCTCCAGTGGGAAGGGACTTTGTCCGCCCACCACACCCTGAGCAGCAGCTGTGTCTCACTCCTAAAGCCCCCATGCTCTGCTTATCCACCTTCAGGGCAGGAAGATCCAGACTCGTGGCTTCTAGCAGGCACACGGGATGGTGGGAGTCCTCATTCTCATCCTCACAAGAAGAAGAGAGTGGAACACACTGGAAATCAAGTCTTCCCAGATTCCCTGAGAAACGTGAAGTCACAAACTGCTGCCCTCAGATTGGAGAGACGGCTGGCAGGTGCAGTGAATCAGAACTTGCTGGAGCGGAACCCTCCTGGGGCCCAGGCTGCAGGGCAGCAGGCAGCCTGGGCTGCGATCCTGGGCTGAAGGCCTGGTGAGGACACCTGGGAGGTAAAGTTGGTGCTCAGGCGCAGGAAGGTACCTGCACTTCTGTGAGTTTTACCTCCAGGAGCTCTGCCAGCTCCTCACAGTGCAGGTCAGACCACAAGCTCCTCCAGCCTCTGGGGGCCGGAAGGGAAGGGAATCCTTCTGAAATAGGCCTGAGCACTCTGTCTCCGTCAGGAGGTGGCCCCCAGGAGGGCGGTTTAACCGGAGCCTGACCTGCTGGGACTCATCAGAGCGGCTGACCTGTGTGGCTTTCCAGCTCCAACTGCCCTGTCCCTGCACAGGGGAGACAGCAAACCAAACCCACCCCAGGGCACTTTGTGAGCCCGCAGTCTGGGGGACTGGACTCATGGGAAGGCTGAGACCAACCGCAGGACCAGACACGCACCCCTGCACCCCCGGGCAGCAGGGCTTCTGTGCAGAACAGGACGGACAGAGGTGAGGCTGTCAGCGCAGACCTCACGCGAGGCAGCAAGATCCTGCTCTTCTTACTGGTGAACATTCCAAGTGTCCGATTCTGTTTTTTAGTAAATAGTCTTATTTAGCAATCTTATCAGATGTGCTTAAAAGTTCCTGAGTTTTTGTGTCTTTCCCTGAGTTAGAAAGAGCATGTTACTGCCATTTTTTCCAGCGACAGTTGTGAGCTGATACCATCAGAAACATTATTTATGCTTCACCCATATCCTAGGGAAGCCTACACCCATTTCCCATAAAAGGCTAAAATAGGTGGGATTTTTTACCTCTTTGCCAGAAGGGAAGATGTAATACAATCGATCTGGTTATTGACAGAAGATGACTTTAGCACTGCTTAAGTTGTAGGTATGTGTGCACGTGTAAGCAACTTAATGAACTGTCGTTTTAGAATCAATTTATGGAGTGGAGGCGATGACCTGGAACACCCTCACCCTTTGCTTGCCCACCCGGCCACCCCCCGCCCCAGGGACCCGCCAACGGTGCCTCTCACGGCTTCAGCCTCCTTTGTTTGTGAGAGGCACTCATGGCTGAAAATACCAAATAGGGATTGCACCCCCGGCCTGGACTCCAGCTACAGAAGCCAATAGGGAGGTGGACTAAGGCGGGCTGTTACCTGGGCTCCTACGAGCTGGGCCACTTGCTGAAAGGCAGGTGCCTGCCCTTGGGTGGTGCCCATGTGACTCGGGGACTCCAGGTCCACAACTGGGGACTGGGGGTCTGTCTGGGGACTGAGGACCAGCTTCCAACAAGGATGCAGGCTTGCCCCAGTTCCAGCGAGCCCTACAGTCTTCAGCTCCTGTGTGTGGGTCTCCACTTGGGGTGCTTACTCTCTTTGCAGGCTTGAGGGTCCACCCCCAGACCGATAACACTGAGCAGAGTTTCTGGGGCTGGGACCGAGTATTCTCAGTGATTCCTAGACTCATTAATGGATGAGAACAGCTACAAGAAGTGCTTGTTTCCCAAACCTTCTTTGATGTCTGTTGAGGACACTGGAATTTCAGGTAAGATCACGTTTCAGATGCAGCCTCCCCCAGGCTCCTTGTGACGGTGGTGGGGGCGGGAGGGGCAAGTCACCTGAAACTCCTCACTCTCGGCTCCCTCCTTCTGCTCCAGGACCTCAGAGCCCCCGATCTCTGTCTCTCTTGAGCAAGAGCCAACTTTCTTCACCCTGCTGAATGTGAAATCTCAACGACATTGTTGTCGATTTTCTACATTCTGGATCCATCCATTATTAACAGGGGCTCACTGAAGTGTCCAACGGTAGTAGCAGAGTTTTCCATTTCTCCTTTCAGCTCTTTCAGTTTCTGCCTCACCCATGTTGACCCGCGACTGTTTGGGTGATTATTGACCTAATTGGTTGATCATATTTGATCAACCATGTTTGAAGCTGTTTTCTGTTCATTGCCAGAAGCTTCTATTTCTGCCTTTTCTAGTTTTAGATTTAGAATTTCATGTGATTCTATTTTATCTTCTCCCTTAGTGTATCAGTTAAATGTCTCTTGAAATTTTAGTGGCTTCCCTGAAATTCACAGTACATATTTTAAACGAACCTAAGTGCCCCTGCAAGCAGCCCCGTTCTGGTGCATGTGTGTTGAGCACGTGCCTTACGACAGAGAATTAGTCGCCTTCCCATGCCCATGACCTTCCTGTCACAGTTCCCTTGTCCTTACATCGCTTCGCCCAGGACTTGTCCCTTTACTCACTCCTTCTCTGACAGTCTCCCTTATGGAGGTACAGGCTTCTGATCCATTTTGTATTCCTTCTCCCTGAAAACCTTTTGTTGTTTCTTGAATTTCTTGGATCACACCCTGCTAAATTCTCCCACTTTTTATTTCTCTGAGAAAGTCTTATTTTTCCTTCCCGTTTGGAAGTTAAGTGTGTTGGTTATAGAATTCTGGATTGTTGACTTTTTTTTTCTTTTAACGAAGTGAGTCCTTCACCCCCTGTGTCCACTCCTCTTCAGCCCACGCTGCGCAGCTTCCGCACGACGCTTTCTGTGGGTGCTTCGTCTTCTTGGGCTTCTTTCAAGGTTCCCTTTCGACTTTCCACAGTTAGAGCATAATATGCTTATGTGTATTTGCTGTTGTATTTATTCTGCCTCATGTTTTCAGAGCACCTCGGATTCGTAGTTTGCTGTCTGCCCTTAACTGCAGGATGTTCTTGGCTATTATTATTTCAAATATTTATTCTGCTCCACTTTAACTTTCTTCTCCTTCTGGTGTTATGCCTTTTGAAGCTCTCCCTCAGTGTCCGGATGCTGTATTCTGTGTATGTGATCTTGTTTTCCGTGTCCTTTTTTTCTTTTGTATTTCAACTTGGAAAGTTTCTCTTTGCCTCTCTTTAAGTTCATCAATTCTTTCCTCAACAATGTCAAATGCAGTGAGGCACTTTCTTTATTTTGGTCACATTATTTTTGATTTCTAGCAATATAAAAATTTTTTTCTCAGAATCTCAATCACTCTGATTACATCACCTGTTTGTTCTCCATGCTTTCTCTTTCCCATCAAGGCTCTTATGTTGTTATGAATAGTTACTTAAATTCCCTGCCTGAAGGGTCCATCATATACTCAGTGATGTCCGGGTCCGTCATATCCTGAGTGATGTCCGGGTCTGTCATATCCAAGTGATATCTGAGTCTGGTTCTGAGGCTTGGTTTATCTTTTCAGACTGTGTTTCTTCTTTATCTTTTGGGATGTCTTGCGTTTTTGGTTTAAAGGCATACCTGTGACGAGGTCTGAGCAAGCAGCCTCTGGAGTGAGAGGTTCCGTCAGCATGACTGGAGCTGGTCTGTGAGTCAGGCCGCCTCCAGCCTCAGGCGCCAGGAGCTCCTGCTCCCTTGTCCTTGCTTTGTCCCTCCTGACCTTGGGCTCCCCAGCAGCTCCTCCTCAGAGGCGTAGCTCCTCCTCTGCCGCTCCTCTGCCGTAGCTGTGCTTGTACCGGGACTATGTCGGAGTGGGTGAGGCTTGGGGGGGGATGTCTTTCTGTGGATGGGGGGCCCTGGGTGTGATGTTCACAGAGGTTCCCTCTTGGGGTTACTTCTTTTCCTCCCACTGGTTGAGACCAGAAGACTGGAGGAGACAGGAGGGACAGGAGCACCTCCCCACTGGCTCTGGCTTCTGCCTCGGAGTAGAGAACGGGTATATTTCACAATGGCCGCCCTTCTCCTCCCAACTGCTGGAGTCACGAAGACACTTTGCTTCAGTCTTCACTAGGAGACCTGGGCCCTGCTCCTGCAGATAAAGCCAGTGGAAGCGTGGGGTCTGCTGCGCCCCCAGCCCCTAGGAATTTCTGCCTCTCCCTTGGCTCATGTGCAGCTGCTCCCGCCAGCCTGTGGCTCGTCTCCCAGGAGAGTGGGTCTTGGCTGCTGCGTCTCCGTGGACTCCCCTGCCCCTCAAGGTTTCAGACCTGCAAACTCCGTTCTCCAAAGGATCCAGAAAAGTAAATGATTCGATGCTTCGAATTGTGGTGCTGGGGTAGACTCTTGAGAACCCCTTGGAACATAAGGAGATCAAACCAATCAATCTTAAAGGAAATCAACCCTGAATATTCATTGGCAGGACTGATGCTGAAGCTGAAACTCCAATACTTTGGCCACTTGATGTGAAGAACTGACTCATTGGAAAAGACTCTGATGCTGGGAAAGATTGAAGGTGGGAGGAGAAGGGGACAAAAGATTGAAGGACAGAGGATGAGATGGTTGGATGGCATCACTGACTCGATGGACATGAGTTTGGGCAAACTCCGGGAGATGGTGAAGGACAGGGAAGCCTGGTGTGCTGTGGTCCGTGGGGTTGCAGAGAGCTGGACATGACTTGGTGATTGAACAACAACACCAAAATATGTCACTGAATCTTAAAAACAACTCCACAAGACGGATGTCTGTAGGCCGTGGTGGCTGTGTGTTTTGCTCCCTGACCTGCACCTGGCCTGGTGGGAAGTCCAGCCCAGAGACAGCAGATCCTAGCTTGTAATCAGCCTGCTCTGCGAGTGAGGGAACAGAGCTCCACAGTCCGTGACCTGCTCCCGGCACAGGTGCACTCCTCCAGGGAGGTGCGCACCTCTCTGATGGGTGGGGGCCCCTGTCAGGCCCTCCCAACAGCTAAGGAGGAGGGTGGAGGTGGCGGAGGGGGGGCATTTCTGGGCAGACGGGAACCCACGCCCCTCCAGCTCGACCTGAGGGGCGCTCCTTTCAGAACAGGCTGTTTCTGGGGGCTCAGCAGTGTGAGTGGTGAGGGGGTGGTGTGCTGTCTTGCGGATCCAGGCTCTGTCTTGAACCACCTTCCCCCACAGGAAGAGCTGATGGCAAGCCCCCGGGAAGGCAGGGTGAGAGCCACTGGGCCAAGTGCTGGTGCTGTGAAGGAGTGTGTGCAAGCATGTATGCATGTATATGTATGTACACATGCGTGTGTATAGGGGGCATGTGAACATGTGTCTCGTATGTGAATGCATGGGCATGCATGTAAGCGTGTGTGTGTGTGTGTGCATGGCATGTGTGTGTGTGAACGCATATGTCTAGTCTAGATATGCATGTATATGTGTAGGTGTGTGCATGCGTCCGTGTATCATGTAAGTATATGTAAGTGTGTGTATGTGTCTGTGCACACACACGTGTGTGTAGGTAATGTGTATGTGCGAGTACATATTTACACACATCACATGTATGTGTGTACACACACACGTACACATGCATGTTTGTGTGTGCACAGTATGCATACATGTGTGCGCACGTGTGTGTGTGTGTGTGTCTTTGGGGCTGGGCCATCCAGCTCCACTGTTGGCGGTAGCTTCAGCCAGCCTGGCTCCCAGCACCGGCCCCAAGAGAGGAAAACCCTGTGAGACTCAGTGACTGAGGAAAGCCCCCTCGGGAGCACCCTGACTGGTGGAGAAACTACCTCACAGGCAAGGTGTCACCCAGTGTTAGCCGAGCCAAGATGGTGTGGGCCCCCCAGAGAGCAATGGCTCAGGGTGGGCACCACCCTCTTCAGCCCAAGACAACCTGCGGATCCTGAGTGCTCTGCCTGCACGGGCGACCAGAGGCGCCCCCTCGACGTGACTCTGCCCGGGGCCCCGAGGAGCAGCCAGGACCGCTGACCGGGCAGCCCCTCTCTCACCAGGAGGCGCCTTAGGCAGCAGGTCTCAGGCTCCTGGGCTCTGTGGGGGAGACAGCCCCGGGCAATTCCAGCTGTACTAAGAAGCATGACTGTGGCACCCTGAGACCCTAGGACTGCGCCCACGAGCAGGCCCTCGAGCTTCTACTCAGATGAGATCTTTCACTCGGAGGTTTGCGTTTTTAGTGGATAACTGGTCTGTAGCTCTGTGGCTGCTTCAGGAGAATTTTTTTTTTTTTTTTGATGTGGACAATTCTTAAAAAGTCTTTATGGAATTTGTTATAATATTGCTTCTGTTGTTCTGATTTTTTGGCCATGAGGCATGTGGGATCTTGAGCTTCCCCAGTGGCACTAATGGTAAAGAACCCACCTGCCAATGTGGGAAATGTAAGAGACCCGGGTTTGATCACTGGGCCAGAAAGATCCCCTGGAGGAGGGCATGGCAACCCGCTCCAGTATTCTTGCCTGGACAATCCCAGGGACAGAGGAGCCTGGCGGGCTGCAGTCCTTAGGGTCCCAAAGAGCTGGACATGACTGAAATGACTTAGCACACGAGCATGCACACACACGTGTGTGAGAGCTCCCCCATCAGGGACTGAACTTGCACCCCTGCATTGGAAGGTGAAGTCCAACCACTCGACCACCAGGGAGGTCCCACTGCAGGAGACTTCTAGGTGGAAACCCAAGCCGTCAAGCGAGGGAGCCACTGGCAACTCATTTGATAGGGACTCACAGGGCCTCAACACGTGCCTTCAGAGGTAAAGAAAACGTGACAATTTTTCTTTAAATACTTAACCAACACATCATGATATACTTGGAAGTAACTGGAAAGTCCCAAGGACACGACCAAGAGTCTAAGATTTTATATAATATGAATCAATACTCTGAAAATAGTCTCCTTGTTTAAAAAAAGAAAAAAAAAAAGGACAATGCTACAATCAACAGCAAAATCCAAACTCGGACTTGCCTTTACCTTTCCTGGTGAGCAGTATTTGACATCAATGATAGAAAAACTTATAATGTCCCAAGCAACGCTCCTGCCCAGTAGAACCTGAGCTGGGGAGCCAGGGGGAATGTAAATAAAGGGTATAGCCAAACTCCAGGACTTTGGTTGAGCTTGTCACTGGGGGCCTATGCTGGCGGATCCTTCCTCCCCAGGCCCCGGGGCACCTGCTGTCTGGGACGAGGGAGCCAGAGACCTAGACCTGGTCAAAGTGCCCCCACGCACCCTCTGGCGGGAAAAACCGGAGTTTGGGTGCCTGTGACTTGCTCTCTTCTAAACTTGAAATGACTGCTGATGAGCTCGCAGTAAATCAACTGCAGCAACATGTGCAATAATTAGTAAAATAAATGTGTGCTTAAGTATTAATGAAATAAATATTTAGCAGATTATCTGGGATCTTTGTTCTATCTTCAAGTGCTTAAAAAATAATGAGAGCCTTATTAAAACTTTAAACTACAACTGGTTTTCTTTTCACAATGTCCCCGTCTCCCTAATTCAGAAAAGAAAGGACCTGTGTTCTAAAGAGGGTGGCCTGACCGACAGAACTGAATCTGGAGACGGCGATCCTGGACGGGGTGGGGGCTGGCTTGATCCGTAAGAATCACTGTCCAGCCAGGGTTCGGTCCTGTTGGGGAAAGCACTCCAGCTACCGAAAAGAAGGGCTTGGAACAGGGACTCTGGGCCCTACAAGATCGCTGGGTCAGAACTGAATCTGACCCCAGAACCACATGGCATGCTGAGCCCTGAGGGGCGGCTGCTGCTGCCTCCCCAGTGCTGCAGGAGGGCTCGGGGGGCGCCTGGAGACGAGAGCAGCAGCCGTGGGCCGCTGGCTCCCCTGACCTGGGCCTGAGCGTCTGCACCGGGAGGCAGACAAAGGCCCCCGGCCTCACCCGTCCTGTCTGAGTCTGAGTCAGCCCTGACCCGGTACCCTCAGACGTGCCTCCTCGCGGAGTCTGGAGAGGCCCCCAGAGGCTCTAGACCAGCACCCACAGACAGACAGTGGCCCCAAGGTGGGTAGATCGCCCCCCGCCCCGGGGACTGAGAGGGGCCTTTGCACACTGGACTGCAACGTCTAGTTTGCCTGCCGGCTGTGACCCTCCTGAGGCCAGAGGAGCGTCTGCTCGTGCCAGGAGCAAACCCTCAGCTCCACCTGCGAGCCCTGCCCTAGTCTGAGCCAGGGGTGAAGAGGCCACAGGTGCCCCTTCACCTGCCCGAGACGCGCCGTCTCAATCATACTTGCCTTCCCGCGTCCCGGAGGGTGGAGAGAGAGATGCTAGGATGGGACGCTCCCCAGCTCTGGGGGGCTGGAGCCATGGTGGGGCCCTTCTGCCTGAAGGAAGACATTCATGAGTGTTCCCGCTGCCTGGGGAGGCCAGGCCCCTTGGGGAACCCAACCGCCCAGGCACTCAGGGCACCAGCTTCTTATAGATTTGAAAACTGCTTCTCCCAGTCAGACAACAAGCCCCTGCTGGTAAATGTGGCTACGCCTGCTGTCACCATATTGGACAGAACCACAGCATGTACGGGCACACACAGGCATGCATGCAGACACACTCATTCATGCACACACACGCAGGCACACTCATTCACACACACACACATTCGTGTACACACGTGCACACACACACTCAGGCACACATTCGTGCACACACGTGCACACATGCAGGCACACACATTCGTGTACACACGCGCACACATGCACACACATGAAGGCATACTCATTCATGCACACACATGCACACATGCAGGCACACACATTCGTGCACACACATGGACACATGCAGGCACACTCATTCATGCACACACACGCAGGCACACTCATTCACACACACACGCACACACATTCGTGTACACACGTGCACACACACACTCAGGCACACATTCGTGCACACACGTGCACACACGCAGGCACACACATTCGTGCACATATGTGCACACACGCACACACAGGCACACACATTCGTGCACACACATGCACACACAGGCAAGCACTTCTCATGCTGTTCATTTATTCGAAAGTAAATGGCACTCTGCTAATGTGTGAGCATTCTTCTTTTCCTTTATTGTTTTTTCTCTCTCTCTTTTTTGGGGGAGCATGAAGGATATCCATTCATTTAAAAACCAGTAAATTGAGGAGAAAGAAAGGTCATCATACCCCTTAATGCAGCAGCTGAACTGGGACAATTCAAAACAGTGACATTTCAAAACAGTGTTAAGTTAAAAAAATGCGGGTTCTGTGGGTTATAAAAATTATTTTTTGTTTGGGGAAAATGGTAGAGGCAACATGTGTCCGTCACATTGGTGTGAGACCTTCAGACAAGACTTCTGAAAGGATTTCTGCAAACAGGAGACTCCTGCTTTCCCGGTTTTCTGTCTGAAAAAAATCAGAAAGAAAACAGAGAAGCAGGATGAAAGTGGCATTCACACCCCTAACCTTCAGCATCCCCGCTCACCTGGAGAGCCCCTCTACCCATAATGCACTAAGTGGATGATTAAAAAGAAATGGGGGTTTAACCGCGGGTAAGCTCGGGGTCCCCAGAGCTTTGCAGAGCATTGAACCGTGCGTCTACAGCTGTCTCCACACAAGCCCGACATTCTTTATTTATTTGTTATGAAATATTTATGGGTGTTATGAAAGGTTTAAAATAATGTGTCTGTCGCTCTCTGCCCGCTCTTTCCCTCTTGCCCGCGCGCGGCTTCTAATGCATAAATCATTTGGGGCTCTGGACAGCGGGGCTGCACATTAGGTGGGTGGAGCTGCTGTATCACATTTTTTCTGCCTGAGAGAAAATATCATTCCTAGTAATTTTCTACACTTATACAATCGGCGTTGACAGTAAATAATTGATGTATGAATTTAGGACTAAACTCCAACACAATATGACTTTATGTCAAGGGTGACTCCCAGCAGATTTTGAGCTAAATCATCTTGCAAAATGGGTTCTTTCAGTGGGAGAAAAAAAGCTTTTTGAAATTATTTTAATGGAAAACGGGACCTCGGTGCAGCTCTTCTTTTGATGAGGTCTTGCTTTGCATGGCTGGTAATAAAGCTGAGCAATCCACCCGTTATGAGATTGGAAATGTTTCATTTGTGATCACAAATGGATTTTTTTTAAAGACTGACACAGCTGTTTTTATCTGTTCATCCTTTTTTCTTTTCCCTTTTTTTTTGGTGTGTGTGTGCGTGTGTGTGTGTGTGTGTGTGCGCGCGTGTGTGTGAGACTGCATTTATGTGTGGTAGGCTGCCCTCTGCTTTTCACCTCAGTATCTTCCATAGAAAGTACAATTATGATTTAAATTACAAGCTGGATATGTTTGTGACTTAAAGATATACAACTAGCAGAAAGGCTTTGCATAAAGGACGTCCCACCTCTGCAATTAAAATCCTTTTCAGCAGGAGCGGGACAAGCGGGCATCTAGAGAAAGCTTTCATCAGATCGTCTGGAGAGAAAGGCTTCACAGCTCTACAGCTTCCACTGGAGTCCTGACAAGAAGATCAAAGCAAACAACTCAGGTGAAGAACGTGGAGTGAGAGTTTCTATTTGCTTTATTCTACTCCGGGGCAATGATGATTCAAAACTGCCGAAAATCTTTCTTCACATGATGTCATTTCTACTGAAACTATGATTCAAAGACTAAAGTTCAAAGTAAGCCCCCCTTGTCTTTGAAAAAAAAAAAAGGTAATTATTTCTTCTAGTAGTCACATCTGTATAAAGTTTCGTTTATTTAATTTTAGACCCATTGTTTCTTTTAAAATATTCAGATGCTCATATACTAAATTTAATTACATGTATTATATAAACGAGGAGATACGATAAAATTCAAAACGTCCTGAAAAAAAAAATCCCCTGACAGAGTGAGACGCCCTGAGAGTGAGAAGCTGGGGGTCTTTTCCTCCCAGAGGCCCCCTAGACTTCTGCTTTCCTCTCTCTTCCTCTGTTTCTCCCCCAGATTCTCACTCAAGGACCACACGCTCCCCCTTCCTTCTATAGATGGCACTCATGTATCTGTGCACGACGCTCTGAAGAAATTCCAGGCCAAAAATGGTTCGTAAAATATCCTTGCTCTTAGGGAAGAGGAGTGATTTCCGCAAAACATAACAGATTTTTAAAACAAATTTTAGAGAAGCATTCTTCACTAGGTTTATTTGATCTATACCTAAGTCAAATCACCCCCTTCAGTGACAAATGATTTGAAAATTGCCAACAGATAGGTTTTATGTAACAGATACAAAGGCCCAGCAGTAAGGAATCTGCCCATGGTGCAGGAGACCTGGGTTTGATCCCTGGGTCGGGAAGATACCCTGGAGGAGGAAATGGCAATCCACTCCAGTGTCCTTGCTTGGAGAGTCCCATGGACGGAGGAGCCTGGTGGGCTACAGTCTAGGGGGTCACAAAGACTGAGCCACTGACGCGAACAGGTGTGTTTCTGTAACAGACGCTCTGGGCCGAGCTCTCAGGATCCTGCGTGCGCGCAGGCGTGTGTGCGTGTTGGACGTGTGTGTGCACACACCTATTTGTGGCTTCTCTAGCATTCAGGAAACAGCAGCCTGGCTGGGGCTGGCCAGTGGGCATGGCTCCTGGCCGGGGCTGGCCACGGGCACAGTGTGGCCGCCTGCTCCTCCCGCGTGTGCGTGCGTGTCTGTGTGTGTCTGCACACATGCACCAGGGCTCCGTCCTGGCACGCCTGCTTATGTGGACACATGCATTGGCTGAGGTTGGGGGCATGGGAGGACTACCAGAGCTGAGGGAGGCACTCAGGGGTCAGGAGCAGGAAGGTCAGGCCCGGGGCGTCAGGGTCACCCTGTTCTTCCCCTCGTCATTGTGGACAGATGTGAGGGGAGGGAGGGAGGCAGGGAAGGGGTGGAAGGTGGCGGGGGGCTGACCCGGAGTCCCCCCTGACCCCCCGGGCAGCCTGGGCATCTGCAGAAGGTGCTCCACAGTCGCCAGCCCAGGGTCCATCCTCACGACTTCTGCTGATGAGACTGGGGTTTCACTGGGAAGGAGACATTATTTTCCGAGGTTTGGTGTCTGATGTCCCGTATGGGTGACTTCTGATGCCCTGGCCGGAGCCTCTGTGCTCAGTACACTCTCCAAGGTTGCATGTGCCATGGCAGGAAGGGTGTCAGGGTTGGGGCCAGAGCCCACGCAGGTCTGGCCCCCCTTCATGGCTCTGGTGGGTGACCATCGGGAGCTCGGCAGGATGTCCACCCGCAAAGGTCCTGCTGGCAAGAGACAAGTGTGGCTGAAATCCCGGCCCACACACCGGCTGCCAGGCTGGGCCTCATCAGGCAGTGTGGGGCCTGGAGCGGAGTCCTGAGTCCCAGGAGGTGACAGCCCCATTCTCAGCAGCACCAAGGCGCCCCCTGCTCGAGACAACCCTTGGCTGCATCGCCCCCGCCGCGCTGGGCCTTCCCTGAGGGCTGTGAGTCCTGCCTGAGGATAAAGGCCGCCTGGGCGTGCTCCGCATACAGTGGCTCCTGGAAGGACAGTGGGGAGCTTGGGAGCTCGGCCTTCACGAACAGAACCAGTGCCCCGGGCGGGCTGGCTGCAGGGCAGTGCTGCGTGTCCTCCACCTCAGCCAGACCCTGGAGCTCTGCTGACCCGGACAACCGCGTTCCACTGGGGACCTCTGATCCCTTCCCCAGCCAGCAGCCCCAGGGCTGGGCTTTGTCCCTAACTGTTTCCTCTCCAGCACAGCTGGGACACAGGTGAGAGCCACTGGGCCAAGTGCTGGTGGTGGGAAGAAGTGTGTGTGTGAGTGTGTGTGTGTAAACACGCATGCATGTATATGCGTGTATGCATGCCTGTATACAGAGTGCACGTCAGTGTGTGTCTCATTTGTGAATGCACGGGCAGGCATGTAAGCGTGTCTGTCGTGTGCATGGCTTGTGTGCGTGTGTGCACGTGTCTAGTCCAGGCGTGCATGGATACGTGTCGGTGTGTGTGTGTCATGTAAGGATATGTGTACGTGGGCACGTGTCTGCGTGCCAGCACATATGTATGTGCGTGTAACATGTATGTATGAGTATGCGTTTACACACGCTGTGTGTGAATATGCACACACATGTACATTTGTGTGTGCACATGGGTGTGTGTGCGAGTGCATGTGTGTGGCTAGGCATGCATGTGTGTTTGTACAGGTATGTGGGCTTAAAATCAGAAAAGGAGCACATCAAGTCTGTATATTGTCATCCTGCTTATTTAACTTATATGCAGAGTACATCACACGAGATGCCAGGCTGGATGAAGCATAAGCTGGAATCAAGATTGCCAGGAGAAATATCAATAACTTCAGATATGCAGATGATAACACACTTATGGCAGAAAGTGAAGAACTAAAGAGCCTCTTGATGAAAGTGAAAGAAGAGAGTGAAAAAATCGGCTTAAAACTCAACATTCAGAAAACTAAGATCATGGCATCTGGTCCCATCACTTCATGGTGAATAGATGGGGAAACAGTGGAAACAGTGACAGACTTTATTTTCTTGGGCTCCAAAATCACTGCAGATGGTGACTGCAGCCATGAAAATAAAAGACGCTTGCTCCTTAGAAGAAAAATCTATGACCAAACTAGACGTATAATAAAAAGCAGAGACATTACCTTACCAAGAAAGGTTCGTCTAGTCAAAGCTATGGTTTTTCCTGTGGTCATGTATGGATGAGAGAGTTGGACTGTGAAGAGAGCTGAGCACCGAAGAATTGATGCTTTTGAACTGTGGTGTTGGAGAAGACTCTTGAGAGACCCTTGGACAGCAAGGAGATCCAACCAGTCCATCCTAAAGGAAATCAGTCCTGAATATTCATTGAAATGATGCTGAAGCTGAAACTCCAATCCTTTGGCCCCCTGATGCGAAGAATTCACTCACTGGAAAAGACCCTGATGCTGGGAAAGATTGAAGGCAGGAGGAGAAGGGGACGACAGAGGATGAGATGGTCGGATGGCGTCACCAACTCGATGGACATGAGTTTGAGTAAACTCTGGGGGTTGGTGGTGGACAGGGTGGCCCGGCGGGCTGCAGCCCACAGGGCTGCAGAGAGTGGGACACGCCTGAGCGACTGACTGAAGTGACGCATGCATGTAGTTTACACATGCGTGTGCACACAGCTACAGGGCCCAGGGGTCACGCTCGGGGGCTGGCTGGCCCCGGGGCTCCGCTTCCTTTTCCCTCATGTCGTCCTGAGGGTCTTGGTGCTGCAGACCCTCTGGACCAGCCTCTGTGATGGGGTCCCTGACCTCGGGGGTGCTCGGGGTTCCCAGCACCGTGAAGAAGACCTGGGGAGCGCTGTCGGCTGAGACTGCCAGGTGCTGGCCTCTGAGGGTCCACGCGTCTGCGCGGGAATGTCCCCACCTTACCTCTGATTGACCCGACATCCCATGGCTTTTCCGGCTAAGACTCTGGAGGCCGCTAAAACGCAAGTGTCCCCGGAAAGTACAACTTGCCTAGGGTTGGTGGACGTGTGCCAGCCTGCTTGTCAGCAAGGCAGGGGTCCCCCCTGCACAGGTGGGTGGGGAGCCCACGGCAGGCATGGGGAGGGAGCCCAGTCTGCTGGACTGTGGGGCTGGGAGCCCCCTCTGTCAGCTTCCTCACTTCACCCAGCATGGAAAGGCCCTGGGAGCAAGACCCCTACCCCCACGTGTCCACAGAGCACAGCACGCAGCCCAAGGACCCAGGACACAGTCACCATCCACCTTCCAACACCCCCTCCCAGAAGGTGGAGCCGGGCGGAGGGGCAGGGACACCCTAAGGAACTGCCCGGTGCCATCCGGGGGCTACATCCAGAATCAGGGGTCTGCAGTGACCTCTGGGCCACCCCGTGAGAAGCCAGAGATGCTCTGACAGCTCGGGGCTCGGGTGGGACACAGCCTGGTGGTTAGGGTCAGGTAGCCCCACCCCCGCACACCCCATGGGAACTCAGTGCACACCCCAAGGTCTTGGCATGCCCAAGACGTGGCTCTGACCCTCAGCTCCTCAAACAGGAAGAGCCAACAGACATAGGCTGAGCCTTCAGTTCCAGGCTCACAAGCAGTTTTGCAGGAAGACAGTCATGTGCCCATGGGCACAGCCCTGTCTCGCAGCACGCGGTCTAGAGGGCAGGGCTGCCCGGGCAGTGGGCCCTCTGGGGTGAAGCTCCAGGGCATCCGGTGTCTCTGCTCAGAGAACGGGTCGGGGGAACCACAGCCAGGCTGAGATGCCCCATTGCCTCTGAAGCAAAGAGTGGCTGACCCCAGGTGTGGAGGTCGTGCCGGGCTCTGCAGAAACAAGCCATCAACTGGGCGGACACCATGCAGCCGCCCTGCGGAAGTCTCAGCCAGGGAACTGCACAGAGAAGCGAAAGCCTGAGAGTCACTGGGGGATTTCAGACAGTTTTGCTGCGGAAGGCTTCGAAACATATAACGTTGAAGGGGCACATCTGAGGGAACCATAATTAGCAAGAGGTCCTGCCAAGTTTGAAAACCCAAAGTGTAGACCCTAGCTTCCCCGAGCTGGCCCATCAGGAACTCTTAGTGAACGGTATGTGAGCGGCCCAGGTTGGCTGGGGGCGCTGGGGGCGAGCACCCCCTGCGGACGCCAGGCCTGGTTCTCCTGCATCACGTGCAGCCCAGTTAACAGGCACAGCCCCGCACGTGCGACGGCCAGGCTCGCCAGGAGCAAGGCCGCGGGGAAACTCACAAGAGCAGTGCCAGCCAATGCCGCGGCCTTTAATTCTTGGGAGAACCAGTTCAAACAGAAAATGTGATTAGAAATTTGTAAATAGAACCCCGAAAGCGCTCCCTCTGGTGCCTGCGTGCGTACCTTTGATATTTGCTTAACGAATTAGCAAGGAGCCGTTTCTGTAGGTAGCACATCTCAACTCCTGTGTGTTCGTGGCTTGGCAGCCTGTGAGGCTGTCAATCACGGACCTCCCCGAGCGGGACCCTGTGCCCAGGTCTTCATCCTGACCTTTTAGCGAGTGAGCCAGGGTCTCTTGGCACAGCGGGCCCTGCGTGATGTCAGCCATCCTGGCTGCAGACCTGCCTCCAACCCTAGCAAGGGCACACCGCCGGAGCCATGCCCTCAGGGGGTTTCAGGGGGGACGACTACTACCCATGAGTGGTAGTCGTGGGGGTTTTCAGTGAATCACTGACACCAGAGACAGGACAGATTAAGGTTCTGGTGGTCAGGAGCTCAAGCGTCGAGGACCTCCCCCCCCAGGTTACATGGGGGCTGAACCTCAGGTCTGGTGAACTCTCTCTGCAGGGTCATCTCTGGCCAGATGCCTAGGGAGGAGCCTGGGGCCACCAGTGGGCACCTTGAGCTCATCCTTCCACAGAGGCTGTCGCGGGCTCATGACCACACGAGCAAGGCCCACATGTTGGTTCCTCAAGCACAACGAGCGGGAGAGGTCCATGAAGAGCAAGTGGGGAAGGTGTGTGCATGTGTGTGAGAGTGTGTGCAGGTGAGTGCGTGCACTCATGAGTGTGTGTGTAGGGCTGCGTCAGCCGGAGATGGTTTACGAGCACCACACAGTCTGTGTGTGTGTGTGTGTGTGTGTGTGTGTGTGTGCTCAGTTGTATCCGACTCTGGGACCCCATGGACTGTAGCCCACCAGGCTCCTCTGTCCATGGAGTGGGCTGCTGTTGCCTCTTCCAGGGGATCTTCCTGGCACAGGGATCGAACCCAGGTCTCCCGCATTGGCAGGTGGGTTCTTGACCACTGAGCCAGATCCCAGCAGCTTTTCTTTAGCTGAAAGGACATTTGAGACAGGGCCTTGGCTGAGCAGGGCCTCACATGTCACCCTCAGTGAGGAGTGTCCAGGGGAGGAGAAAGATTTTTAAAAAAGCAAAACATCCACAGCCAAAAGTAAAAGATCATCTCAGGCCCTGCCTGGCGCACAGCAGGTGCTGGGTGAGAGCCGTCCACCTCCTCCCCGGCTGGACCTCCGTCCGCCTCCTTGCTAGGCTGGGTGAAGCTCCGGGGCCAGAGGGGAACCCCGGGGCCTGGAAATCAGGGGGTGACCCAGGGGCAGCACCCTTGTGGGGGCCAGCAGGCTGCCAGGAGGCTGAGAAGCCCCCTTCCCCGGGTCAGAGGGGCAGCAGAGTCTGGCCTCGGGGTGCAGGCCAGAGCGGCAGGTGGGTCTCTGGGGCCACCTCGCTCTCAGGACCCAGGGGACCTTCTCACTTCCTCCGAGGACGCGTTTGGATCAGACCCCGACGACCACATTCACAAGAGGAACAGAGCACAGATGAAATAGAAAAGGCTTCAGTGTGTCCTCAGCTGGATTTTGTTGCCTAATGCTTGTTTCTAAATGAACACCATCTCCTCCAGAACTCTTTAATGTAATAAAAATATAGCTCAGGGTCAGGTATGAAATTAATGACACAAATTCAAAGTCGTAATGCTCAGTGGGATGAAACAACTTCAATGAAGAAATAATCAAACTCTGTGACCAGACCCGAACGGAGCAAGACAGATGCGTGAGAACAGTTCCAACAGCAATCTGTTACCAGGGAATTATGGAAACGTAATTATGGAAACATGTATAAAATATTTATTTTTAATAAGATGAATGTCCTATTTCTTAAAACTAAAATAAAATTAGACTCTTAGCTTATTATCAAAGCCAAGCAACGGTGGCCAAAGCTGCCTCTCCGCGTGGCTGGAAATGCTAATTTTATCATCTTAATTTGCGCTCTTCTGTGTCTTGTCTATTTTGTTCTTTTTAAAGTTAAATAAGTAGCAGTAAGAAAGCTTGGGGGTTTCATCTGTATGAAGTGAAATGTATGGTACCAAACACTCAGCTAGCTAGGTGGCTAGCTATCAAATACTTGACAGATCCGGTAATAATGGGACCAGAAAACTTTCCTACAGCACAAGACTCTTGAAAGGACCTGCTGAGATGGAAGGGGCTTAGGAGGTGCAACTGTGGGGGCACCTTTCACGATGTGAACGGCAGGGGTTCTCGGCCACGTGGAGGTGACCCACTCCAGGAATGTGAAGCTGACCACGGCGTCACCCTGCATAGGGGTCGGCTGAAAGGGAAGGAAGCCGGCGCCGCGGTGGTGAAGTTCTGTGCTGGCGTGTGGCCTCGGCACACGGTGGGCAAGCGGACAGCCCGGTGGGCAGCCCAGGCAGGGGCGTCACAGAGGTCAGCTGCAGGTCCTTGTCACAGGCGGCTCTGCAGGGACCCTTGGCAGCTCATTCTCTCGTCCCGGGCATCGGAAATGGGCCCGCTCAGACCAGAGGCTCCTGGTCCCCCCAGAAACTCTCCAGGGACTGTGACCCCACGGTGGCGATGAGCCGTTAGAGTCAGGCAGAAGGGACAGCAGGCAGTGGTGAGAGACGTGCCAAGCGGGTGGGCTTAAAGTCATGTCCTGCAGAGCCGTCTGCAGTGGAGAAAGGTCTAAAAGAGCTCAAACAGGTAACACAGAGGGTAATTAAGATGTACTCACAAAATAGGATAATATAAAGCTAATCAAGGATATGTGTGAGGATATTTAATAAATGGCAAAGTGGTAATTGCATGCTAAACAAAGAAGGCAAAATAAAAGCAGCATGTCTCTATTTCCTGAGGAATACATTTCCATGTGTGCACAGAATACGTATGAACGTACAAGGTACACGCTGGCTTTTCTTTCTTTCTGACTGTGCTGGGTCTTAGCTGTGGCAGGCAGCCTCTTAGTCACGGCATTTGGGACCTAGTTCCCGGAGCAGGATTCGAACCCAGGTCCCCTGCACTGGGAGTGCAGACTGGACCACCGGGGAAGTCCTCACATGCATTTTATATGTGCTTGAACATAAACATGAAAACATGCTCACACTCACACCGAAATGTCTGGTGGGAAAAGTAAATATAAACGGTCCACCTGGGGTGTATTTTCATTTATCTTCTTAACTATTTTTCCAGTAAAAAATTCTACAGTGACCGTAGATCCATTCCATAGCTTGAAAAATCATCTTAATAGGTGTTATGAAAATGTTAAAAGAATTATGGAAGCAGCATGAAGAAGCGTATTAGCACTCTCTGGCCTCACTGATATTTTTAAAAAATTCACAGGTTTGGTGGATAAGAAATGGTGTTTCCCTATTATTTTTTATTAACATAGTCACCTACAGACCTGTGGTTGCTATTCTCTTGAGCGAATCTTTCTCTGAGTCGTCTGTCTGAGCTTTCACATCCCAGTTGAGGTTTGAGTGTTTTTTCTCACTGATGATTCATAAGAGATTTTAAAAATCATGTCTGTTGCAATATTTTCTTGGTGTGTCTGTCAGTTACTTTCATATTTAAATGTACAAATGTGTTAATTGCTTATACCATTGGAAGTATCAATGTACATTTCTTCAAGACCTTATGTACTGGGAAGTCTTTTTGTATCCAAAGATTTAGTGAGGAGAGAGGTTTTTAAAAATAGTATTCTTGTGGTTGCATTTTTTATGTTTAGCTGTTTAAGCTTTCTTATGATCATTGCTGATGATCACTTAGTTGCAACATCTAATCATCGTATGGGTGTGTGAGTGCTGAGGCACTCAGTCTTGTCTGATTCCGCAGCTCCATGGACTGTAGCCCACCAGGTTCCTCTGTCCATGGGGTTCCCCAGACAGGAAAACTGGAGCGGGATGCCATTCTCTCCTCCAGCGGGATCTTCCTGGCCCAGGGTTCAAGCTTGCATCTCTTATGTTTCCTGCATTGGTAGGTGGGTTCTTTACCACTAACACCACCTGAGAAGTCCCAGTAAAGTGAAAGTCGCTCAGTCTTGCCTGCTTTGCAATCCCATGGATTATACAGTCCACGGGATTTCTCTAGGTCAGAATACTGGAGTGGGTGGCCTTTCCCTTCTCCAGGGGATCTTCCCCACCCAGGGATGGAACCGGTGTCTCCGCATTGCAGGCGGATTCTTTCCAGCTGCGCCACCAGGGAAGCCTGAGAAGCCCCAGTAAATTATATATTGAATGTTAATATTCATATCCTAGTGGGTGTGACTATTTTCTTCACTCGTATATTTTGGCATAGAAACTAAACTTCAATAATTAAAATATATTTAACAGTATTCCATATTAAATAATCTTTCCTTAGCAAAAAAAAAGGGGGGGGGAGGGGAGGGGAGGGGAAGGGAGGGAGAGAAAAGCTATTTGCTGTTCTTTTATTTCAGATCATTTGGAAACATCGTGTCACATTTACCTCGAAAATTGTCCCCCAGGTCGTTCCTTAAATTCATGCAACTTGCGAACTTTCAGTCTCTTTTGACTCAAATTCTTCTATGTCTTTCCATTTACATCAATAAAAATGCCTTTCCTCACAGGCCTACCCATATTTTTTGATTTTTTTTTCTGTTTGATAAATTGAATCACCTTCTCCCCGTCTCATCCTCTAAATGATCGTTTCCATTCAGCATAGAACCCAGGGATCTGGTAACACTACACACGTCTCCACTCAGCGTCCTGCGGTGATGCTTGCTCCATGTCTTCAGCTGATTCTTGGTCAAACAACTGACCGAAACTTGCTTCGTTTCCCGCGTTGCCTCGTTTCTGATTCGTGGCAGAGTGTTGGCCACAAGGTATTTATCTCCTGGAGTTAATGAGAGCACAGTCCTATTTACTTCATGTTCGTCATCTGGTTCTCCCGAGAGAAACACCAGCTGACCCCAACGGCAGGGCGGGCTGGTGGCAACGGAGGGGACCCTGGTTCCCCGAGTCCAGGCGCAGCTGGCAGCCTGCCTGTCCTCGGCCTCTGGGGACGCGGCTGGAGGACGCACTGTTGGTGATTCCGATGGCCTGGTTGAGGCAAATACTCCTCATCAGGTTAAACACATGCTCTTCAATAGTGCTTTAGAACTAGTGATGTATGCTAATTGAATATTGCTAATTACTAATATTAACATGTTATTATTATACATAATTAATACGTAACAATGTCAATGAATGCCAACACTCCAACATCCACTTGTGTGGTGATAGGCCTTCCTTAACCCATTATTGTGACATTGCATATTAATAGATACATTACCCAATTAAACCTCTCACTCTTTCTTTTTAAGAATTAATTTATTTTGTTTTTTCTTCCAGTTTTATTGAGACATAATTGGCACACAACACTGCATAAGTTTATATACAGATAATGATCTGACCTATACACATCGTTAAGTAAGCCACCTTACTTTTCTTTGATAAATCAATTTTGATTTGGGTGGAATTTGATTTACTTGTAGCATGGCACGCAGTTATGTGCTGCCCAATACCTAGCTCTCTGAAAGATTGGACGTGAGCACATGTGTACATACCAATGGGCATGAACTTGGGGAAACTCCTGGAGGCCTCGGGGAACACGGAAGCGTGGCGTGCTGCAGTCTGTGAGGGCACAGCTTGGTGACTGAACAACAGCTTTAGGAAAAATAATAAAATATGCAATACTCTTTGCTGTAAGTGCCACATAAGCAATCGACTCTCGGGTTGCTTTATGGGATTTGCTAAACCCTTGACTCTGCAGCCAACCTCTGGTTGCAACGGGCCGTGGGCTTCAACCCTGGTCTGTGTCGGAACCTCACTCTCCTGCCAGCCGTGTGAGCAGAACTTCGTGGGTGAGAGTTCTCAGACGGGAAGGATCTTGCCTCCCCTTTCTGGGCTGCTCACAATAAAACGGCTAAAGGCCTGGCACGCTTGTAAGTTTATACGCATTTTTAACTTTTTCTCCGTCGCTTACCGGTCTAGATGATCAGTCACACAAAATGGTAAACCGGAGCCCTATTTGCAGCTTAGCCAGGGACTGTGGTATAAACACAGTCCCTGGGATAGAGGCTGACCTCAGGCTGTCAGCAGGGATGCAGAATACAGTTGGGGGGTCACAGTGGTCACCGCAGGCAGACTGTCCACTACACAAGAGCATACAGGATGGCAAAGTAATTAAGAAGTGAGAGGTTTTCAGGATTTCCTCTTAAACATAATTTACTTCAAGTTTACATAATTTGATTTTTAATAATGGTCATTTTTCCCAACTGGCTTGCAAAACTCCTGACAGTTTAGCTGCTGGCTCTCACGTGCATGCTAAGCTGCTTCAGTTGTGCCCGACTCTGTGCAACCCCATGGACTGCAGCCCGCCAGGCTCCTCTGTCCATGGGATTCTCCAGGCAAGAATGCTGGAGTGGGTGGCCGTGCCCTCCGCATAAACTGCAGTGAATTCACGCTTGAGGCAGAGTCACGCCTCCGTTGTCACATTTCCACACCCAGATTTCTGTTATTGTGAGTTGAATTGAGCAGCTTGTCTGTTTTTGGTTTGTTTGTTTGTTTTAGCTCTCTTGTGATTTATAAGGTATTGAAGGAAACCGCTTCTCGAAATTCTGATAGCTTTAGCCAATAAATTCACTTTGCCCTAAAACTGCTATAGAAATGACTCTTTGATTTTTTACATTCCATTCATCAATACTGGTCCCCTCAAAGTTCCTTCACCTTGAATTGATTTCAGTCATTTCTGCTTCCCAGAGAATTATAAATTGTGCTGGTGTTTCCAAATCGTTATCTTGAAAAGCCTCCCTTATAACGCTTTCAGAGCATCCTGCGTACTCTCTGACTGCCCCCCACCCGACCCTGGCTGCGGTTCTGGCCGTCTGCCGCCTGGTCCCTTGGAGCAGGGATGTTCCTCCCCTCCACGCCCACCCCCCGGCCCCCAGGAGAAGACTTCTCCCCAGCCCCCTGGCTGACACAGCTCGTGAGGGCCTGGAGCTTGGTTTTAAGCTCATAAGCTTTGAGTCCTTCAGAAAAACGTTTCCCTGGAGTTCAGCCAGCGCTCTGCCCAGGTTCTCTAGTGGAGAGAAGAGTCCCCGCAAGCTCAGAACCCAGGACACACATCGGGTCAGCCTTCGGACAATAGGCGCAAATCCACAGGCTACTGATGTCCAACTGTGTGCCCAGCCTAGTGGGCCAGACCCTCTTGCGGGGCCCCAGCTGAGGATGGGGACGATGGGGTGGGCGGTGCACACGTGGCTCGAGAGATGGCTGCAGACCACGGGGGCTGCCTGAGGACCTGCGGGGGAGGTGGACGAGCAGGTGGGGGTCCTCCAGGAGGGGCTGCCGTCCACAGCCGGGACCGTGGAAGGGATTCCCGAGGAAGGGATGGAGCTGGACCAGGGAAAAGAAGACCCACAAGACAGTCCTCAGAAGGAGGGGGTTGGTGAGGGCAGACCCCTCCCCGGGGCCAGGCCGAGGCCTGGAAAGTGGGCGGGTGGGGAGGGGTCTTCGGGGACAGAGCCCCCAGAGCCCTTCTCAGAGGCTGGACCTGACTCAACTTTGTTTATTTATTTATAATTTATTTTTTAATTGAAGCATGGTTGATTTACAACGTTGTGCTAACTCAGCAAAGTGACTCAGCTACACACACGTATATCCACTTTTGTGTTCTTTTCCACTGTGATTTATCCATTGATATAGTTTCCTGTTGGAGAAGGAAGTGGCAACCCACTCCAGTATCCTTGCCTGGGAAATTCCATGGACGGAGGAGCCCAGCAGGCTATAGTCCATGGGGTCACAAAGAGTTGGACACGACCTCGCTGCTAAACAGCAACAATAGCTCCCTACTCTATACAGTAGGACCTTGTTCCTCATCTATCCCAGGCATAGCAGTTTGCATCAGCTAACTGCACACTCCCTTGGGGTCTTCAAGGGTGCACTCAAAACTGGGCTCTGCACGAAAGCATTTGAATCCATTCAAGTAGATGGGGAAACAGGGGAAACAATGTCAGACTTTATTTTTTTGGGCTTCAAAATCACTGCAGATGGTGACTGCAGCCATGAAATTAAAAGACGCTTACTCCTTGGAAGAAAAGTTATCATCAACCTAGATAGCACACCCGTGGTGGATGGCAAAACCAATACAGAATTGTAAAGTAAAATAAAAAATAAATTAATATTCAAAAAAAAAAAAAAAAGCAGAGACATTACTTTTCCGACTAAGGTCCGTCTAGTCAAGGCTATGGTTTTTCCTGTGGTCATATATGGATGTGAGAGTTGGACTGTGAAGAAGGCTGAGCACCAAAGAATTGATGCTTTTGAACTGTGGTGTTGGAGAAGACTCTTGAGAGTCCCTTGGACTGCAAGGAGATCCAACCAGTCCATTCTGGAGGAGATCAGCCCTGGGATTTCTTTGGAAGGAATGATGTTAAAGCTGAAACTCCAGTACTTTGGCCACCTCATGTGAAGAGTTGACTCATTGGAAAAGACCCTGATGCTGGGAGGGATTGGGGGCAGGAGGAGAAGGGGACGACAGAGGATGAGATGGCTGGATGGCATCACGGACTCAATGGACCTGAGTCTAAGTGAACTCCGGGAGTTGGTGATGGACAGGGAGGCCTGGCGTGCTGCGATTCATGGGGTCGCAAAGAGTCGGACACGACTGAGTGACTGGACTGAACTGAAGTCTTCTACGGACTTGCTGGTCTGTCTGAGTGGATGCTGTCGGTCCTTCAGATCGGTCTCGCTGATTCCTGCTTATACAGCCTCCCTGCGGGAAGCTGCGGGCTGAGGGGGGCTGCGTGCAGCTGTGGTCACTCACTTCAGCTCCTGGCCAGTGGCCCCAGGCCACACTGTGCCCCACCTCCGTAAGTTACCAAGTGCCTCTCATCCCAGCCTCATTTGCTTCCAAATACCTTCTCCTCCCGATGCCTCCTCCCAGCAGCTGAGGGCATCCGGTTCTCACCTGGTGGGCCTTCCCTTTGCAGGCTGTGTCCACCTTCACCCCGGGGCTCAGGGCCTGTACCACCCACATCAGCAGCCCTCGAAGACATCGGCACGTGTCTACCAGTGGCACTTTGCACGCAGCCCTGATCTCAAAGAAGCCAGGACGCTGGGAACGTGGAAAGCAACGCTGAGTTCATCAGACTCCGAGGGAGAAACTTATATGACTTGGAAACGCTTGCAGTTCACTTTTTTAAAGTTGCCTATTTTTGTTTTATACATGCCAGATGTCCCTGGGGACTGGGGCTCTGGGTGGCATGGCTGGGCAATGGAAATTAAATTACTCACATTCTTCATCAAACTTAGTTCCAAGTCCATTGATGAAAGCCCTGTTGCATTCCTGAGGGGCACAGTGAACTCAACATACATATTTGGGGTCATCTACACGGTACCTGTTACTTTATTACTGAGAGAAGGGGAGGGAATTTCAGTTTAAAAAAAACCTCTGTATGGAGAGGTTGTGGCAATGAAAAAGTCACACTAAGCCGTGAGTATCCTAGTTTTCCTGCTTGTAAAGCAGAATATTTTATCTTAATTTGGTGTACCAAGCATACCCAAGGTGAAGTTTCTGAAAAACTCAGAGAAAACCCCAAATGCTTAAGACTTGCAGGAAGTAGACTTCAGAGAACAGACTGAGTTTCCACCTCTAATGCATGAATTCACCCTGGAGAAGGCTTCTCTGAAAATTTTAGCCCATGTGTCTCCAAAAGGGAGACCAGGGTACGGCTAACTCCAGCAGAGGCGGGGGCTGGGGTGGTCCACGGTGGCCCGGTGTTGACCATTAGTAGGAAGTGGGGCACGGGCCTGGTGGTGTAACTGGCTTGTTGTCCCTGACCTCAGCGGACAGCTCTGGGTCCACAGGAACGTGTTCGGTGTCCAGGAATTCCTAGAAGCTGGAGACGAGATCCACATTCCCAGGGCAAAGTGGAGTGCCATCGCTGATTTCAGAGAATAAAGTTCATTCTGCATGAATTGTTTGCACGGCTATTTTAATAACCATTTATAGTGGTTTATCACATGAATTTGATTCGTAAGTTTTATTTGGAAAGTAAAGCTCTTGCATGGAGGTTACAATATGGTAGCTTCCAGCTCTGCTGTGTGGAGCCTGGGATGAAATGGAGGGTCCCCAGAGGCTGTAGGGAGCGGGTGCAGGGACCAGGGAGAACCACCCCTCATCAGTCAACAGGTGTGTCATCCACCTGGTCCTGAAGCAGAGGGACCCCTGCTTTTTCCCAGGGCTGGGAGGTGGGCTGGGACCCAGAGACAAAGCCGGGGACCTGGGCCTGGGCAGGGCGGCCCTCTGCAGGTCTGACGGCCATGGGTGCCCGGCTGTGGAGGGCAGACTAGACCACGTAGCGTCTTCTCCTGCAAGACTCCTAGCAGCTGGAGAAAGGCATCTCGCTTACGTGGATTTGCCCAGAGTCTCCAAACTTGCCGAATCAAGCCACCTCTTTCTTTCTTAAAATGCCTGTGAAAAACCTTGAGACTGAAAGGTTTGTGCTCTCTGCTCACATGTGTGAGGACAGGTGGGCTCACTGTCTGCCCCCACCTCCCCCTCCCATCCAGGAGGGCATGGCCTTGCGTGTGGCTTGCTCCATCAGGAAGCCCTGGTTCTGTGAAGCGAGGTCATTGCGATGGGGTCAGAAGCACTGGCAGTTCCTGGGCTCCGGAGTCTAACGTGTGCTTTTCGAGACATCTGCTTCCCGTGTCGTCTTCAACTGGCTGGATGCGCCCACCCCCAGGTCTGGATGCTGACCTTGCAACGCAGGCTTGGGAGCAGCTGCTGGCCAGAACGGAACTCAGGAGCTGAACCTGGGGCTCGGAGCCATCTGGGGGTCAGGAAGGGCTGGGGTTAGGACGTCTGATTCACAGAGTACTCCCGCCCCAGCCTGGGGTCTTCAGAGGCCAGACCCTACTTTCTCTTCTCTCTCTTTTTAAGATAGCATTCTGAACACCTTTTCCTTTAACCAGGGGCACCTGCGGGTGGCCACTTCTGTCTGACCCGTCCATCCTGCTTCTGGGGGAGCCTCTCCCGCTTGGATCAGGGCCCGGCAGTGCCGGCCGGCCCAGCTGCCAATCCCTAATGTTCCCGGCCATGATTAATCTGATAAATAATAAATATATCAATCTAGTCTTTTAGACAAGGACAAATTCTTACCAGCAGGGAGGCATGAGGCCTCTTTTACAGCTGCCTGTCGAGCTGGGATTAATTATTTAATGCTTAATTCTTCGGGAAATGAGAAAGTTTTGATTAATGCTGTCCAGCGTCGTTCCCTGCTTGTTTGATATGTGTCAGATAAATTTTCCTCGGCAGTCAACTCTGAAGAAGCCAGAGGCTATTGCCACGGGGATCAGACACCAAGTTTCTAGAGATTAATTGAAGTGAGAATTTAGACAAAAGCACCCTAAGTGCCCGCCAAGACACCCTTTCTCAGGCTAAGTTTAGCTCCACCCAGGTGTCTGCCTCACCATGTCCTGACATAAAATGCTGATTTTTTTAGGGCTCTGAGAAACCGCATTTGGTTTCCAGCTTTTTCCAAAGCTCCCTCCCAGGTTGGCAGGATTAAGACGCTAGATTGGCAGACAGTTCATCCATGATGCTGTGTTTGGTAAAATGACTGGTGACAGCCAAGGTCAGTGTTTCTTTATGACTTGGAGGCTAATGTTTTCAGTGGTTTTTGAGCTCACAACCCACTCTGTAAATGGTTCAAATCTGTTCCACAGCATAAGGCTCTTGATTTCCATTTTTCGTAGCAAACAGAGTCCTGATCTTTTCATCTGCTCCACCAATTCATGTTCCCAGAATGCTGAGTTAAAGGCGAGGTGATATAGTTAAACTCATGTCAAAGTACCCCAAGGACCCCACACCCGTTTCCACCTGGTCTGAGGTCATCGCTCACCTGGACGTCCTGTCTTCATTTAGGAGGATGGACCACGATGACACTTGCTCAGAGGGACGCTCAGAGGGATTTAAGGACAAGCGTCCAGGGCTTGTGGCGAGGATCGCTTCCTCCGGGATCTGGCAGCCTGGCGCCTGCACACCGGCCTGGGTCGGAGCCCAGAAGCCTGCGTCCCTGCTCCTGAAGGCACAGTCACCCTTCTTAGGGCTCCTCCCTCTGAGGCCTGAGGGTGGGAACGTCCTGGAGTCTGAGCACCTCTGCACCCTCCCCTCTGGGGCGACCGAGTCTCGGGCAAGTGGCTCTCTGCCTTCCCCTAGTTGTGGTCCCCGTGTCCCCCGGGCTGAGGGGGAGCCCGCGATTCCCTTTGGCTCTAGCTCTCCCCGGGGCCCCCAGTTCACACGCGGCTCTGCTCCCAGAGTCCTCGTCTTGCTCTGTGCTGTGGAAAACCTACCCACGTCGCAGACAAAGATCTTGGACTGCGGGAGATCAGGCCCAGGTTCACCCGGGCCTTCGGTCCAAACGCCACCTCTTTTCATTCCCTGGAGGAGAGGGATGAGGCGATCCTGCGGAAATAGACCTCAAACACCGAGAGCTGGACCCAAAGACCAGCTATAACTTCATGAGCACTTGGGAATTGAGCAGGCCTCTCTCGGCGAGAGGCGCCCGCACCGCAGCTCGCGACCATGCTCGGTACTTCGGACGTGCAGGGAGGACGTGACTGCCCGAGTGTGTGCAGCCCAGCTCCACTGGACAGGAGACACGTGCACCCAGCCCCGTCCTCCCCCCGTCTCCTCCTCCAGGCTCCCTGGTCCCAGACACAGGCTGAAGGAAGACCTGGGGCACCCAGATGCCGGCTGGCCCGTTGCTTTGCCCTCCAGGGGTGTTGTCAGGGTGAGGAGAGCGTAACCCACAGGGCGGACGCATCGCCCTTCCCTCCGCCTTCTGGGAGGCCTGCCTGGTCCCCCTGGCGTGGACGCCCCCGTGTGGCCGGGTATTGGGGGGCGGGGGGCTGGCCTTCCTGGTGTGTCCTAAGGCCACACAGGCCTGTTGCCAGGCTTCCTGAGATGGACAAACCTGTACCCGTCTGTTTAGGGTGGGATGAAGGGCCAGGGACCCCTAAACACAGATGGTGGGGGGCCCCGCCGCTGCTACTGGGTCTCCCACACTTCAGACTCAGCCGGATCTGGGTCACAGGGGCTGCACCCGAGGGCTGAGGGCCACCTGGGCACCCGACCTGGACTGGACCCGAAGTGGGGACAGCCCCAGGCCCCTGAAGCCCCTCTGGGGGAGGCTCATTTAGGGAATCTGTATTTTCTGCTGCTTTCTTCTTGAACCTATTTGCATTTTAAATAATTAAAACATTAAATCTGAAAAATTTATAAATGAGAGCAGCTAAGAGGAGCCTGCTTGGCAGACAATAGAAAAGAGGTGGTCGTTCCGCTCGCTTCGCTCCACTGTCCGACCTGTCATCTCCCTGAGGTGCGTCACTGCCAGGGTGGGATCCTGCAGCCCTCGGGGCTCACGCACAACGCAACACAACCGCACGCACAACGCAGAGAGACACACACACAACACACGGACACGCACGCCACAGACACACACAGTCACACAAACAACACAACACACAGTCACACAGCACAACAGCACATAGACAACACAACCGCACGCACGATGCAGAGAGACACACACACAACACACGGACACGCACGCCACACAGACACACACAGTCACACACAGACACACACAGGCACACACAGGCACACACAG
>NW_024070204.1:1395575-1428408 GCF_014754425.2 Oryx dammah
GTCCATGGGGGGTGAGTACATGGGGTGTGTCCTGGGACACATAGGGTATGTCCCGGGGTCCATGGGGTGTGTGTGTCCTGGGGTATATGAGGGGGTGCGGGGTATGTGGGGTGTGTCCTGGGACTCATGGGGTGTGTCCTGGGGCCCCTGGGGTGCATGCAGTACATGGAGGGTGGGGTGTGTGGGTTCCTGGGGCCCAGCTGTCCTCCCCTAAGGGTGCAGGCCAAGCCAGCCAGGCAGTCCTTTCACCTGGAGATGTGGGTTGGCACTGGCTGGCGATGAGGAATTCGGGGCAGGAAGACAGAGTCCCCGCCCCTTCTGGGCTCTGTGGGAGGGGGCGGGCCCGCTGGACCACGGCGGGTGGGCCTTAAGGCGCCCAGCGGGCAGCGTCTGAGCCCCTGCCCTGCTTGTCCACCGCTCACTTGTTTTCCGGGGCACGTGACCAAGGAGGGGCGAAGGATTCTTCCTTCTGTCTTCGGAGCCCCTGTCCTTTAATCCCAGATGAGCTGCAAGCCCCCATCTCGACTGTCAAGGGCCCACTGACCTTTCTCCTCTGCAGTAACAGGGGAAGGGCTGGGTTCTGGGAGACGCGCCACTTTTCCAGGGAGTCACCCCGTCCAGCACACGTGCTTGGGAGCCATCTCCCCGGGGTTAGCCCTTTGCTCCTTTCGTTGTGTTTTGTATTTAACAAGAAGAGATAGGGTGGGAAGAAACCGTGTTCCAGATGGGGGGTGGTGGAATCTCACATGGCTCCCACCTGGACCTCAGAAAGGCTGGGTTTCCAGGTCCCCCGAGCAGCCGCCCCTCCTGCCTCGGACTTCACACTCCGATCCCAGTTCGTGACCTGCCCTGATGAGACGACGCTGTGTTTATTAAGGGAAGGAGCCCTAAGTGGGGTGAGCACAGGGACGAGGTGGATGGTGGGAAGGCCAGCGGTTCAGGACAAAGGACAAAGCCGTGCTCGCACCTGCAGGCCCCTCCTTGGTAGGAAGAGCCCAGACGACTAGGAGCTGAGGGTCTCTCTGCACCCACGCCTGAGGCTCCTGGGAGATGCCTTCTCACGTCGCTGTGACTCACTCTGCTAGAGGCCGCCCGCTCCCACCAGGGGCGTGGGGACGTCGTAACAGACTGTCCCCTTGGCAGAGCGGAGGGCTGGGGCACCTGATGGGCAGGGAGCTCCTGCTCTGCGGTACTGGGGGCTCGGGATGGATTCCCAGCAGGAACAGCGGAGTGATGGGCCTCTGGGTGGCACACCCCATACTCTGGCCGTCAGGATGCGCAGCTCGGTTTTCCCTGGAGCCGCAAGTCCTGAGACCAACCTGCTGCTGCTGCTGCTGCGGCACTTCAGTCGTGTTCGACTCTGGGTGACCCCGTAGACGGCTCTAGAGCTGAGGATACAAGTCTCCCTGCCAGCTGAGGGGGCAGCAGGTACATGTCCCTATGTGGGAATAGAAGCTGGTGACCCGGGCTCAGAACACGGGCAGGCTGGCCCAGAGGCTGGGCAGGGCTAGTCTGGCCTTCAGGACCAGTGGGGTATCGGGCAGCCCAGAGGGCAGGTGTGGCTCTCAGCCTGTGGGTGTCAGTGAGTGGTGAGCCCCTCCCCATGGAGCCCGGTACAGGGAGAGGGGACACTTACCACCCCGGGACACAGAGTGGGGTCTGACCGCTCAGTGGAGGCCAGCATGCTCCTTCCTGCGTGGCTGCCTCTCCACACTGGCCCCTCAGGGACCCACCACCCTGGGAGAGGAGGAAGACCCTGGGGGCCGATCACGGTGGTTCCGGAAGGCTGGGTGAGGACCACAGTGTCACAGATAGACCCCCTTGGGGATGGGCTTTTCCAACCAAGTGAAGCATCTGGAGACGGGAGCGGAAAGAGGCTGCACCCAGTGGGGTGGCGAATCCCCCGGGTACCCCCCGAGAGGCCTCGGCAAGGAGACGGAAGAGATAGCGAGGCCCCGGAGCAGCTGCCTGCCTCGTGAGGGGCCCCCAGGTGACCCACCCAAGGAGTCCGGAGGTCCGGAGCCCTGGGATCATGGCGGTGGGGTGGGGTGGGGAGGTGGGTTCGGTCAGGCAGCAGCGATTACGTCATGCAGTGTACTTACAAAGGCATCGGCGAGGCTGTGCTAGGAACGTGCAGGACAGAGTCGATGGCGATAACCAGCCTTTCCAAGCGTGCGAGGGGGCTTTCTGCTGTGATGGAGAGATATGCAGGGTCCACCAGTACAGGGACGTAGCCCAGGCTTCTGCTGCCGCGGCCCTGACCTCCACTTCCTGTTTCTCTCCCACCTGCTGCCCAGCGGAGAGGCCGTGGAGGAGTCAGGAGTGTGGGGAGCGGCTCCAGCCCCTCCTCACAGACGGTCCAGGAAGGCCTAGGGCTTTGGGGTCCCGGGCCCCAGCAGAGAGTGCACTGCACACCAACACAGGAGCTCTGGGCTCTGCCCCAGGCAGGGCCGGCGAGGGCTGATCTAGCGTCTGCCAGCCCTCACCCTCCCCTTTAGGGGAGTGTGTCCTAGCAGATCCAGGCCCAGGCTCCTGGCCACTCAAGGCGGTGAGGATGGAGGAATGCACGGAGAAGAGGGCTTGCCCCTGGCTTGAGACCTGCACTCAGCGAAGCCCCTTCCCAGGCACGGGGAGCCCGAGGCAGAGCCCGGGGCCTCGCAGGGCTGCGTGTAGGTCTTACATCACCCTCCTGCGTCCTTCCCTGGTGGCTCAGACGGTAAAGTGTCTGCCTGCAATGTGGGAGACCCAGGTTCGATTCCTGGGTCGGGAAGATCCCCTGGAGAAGGATATGGCAATCCACTCCAGCACTCTTGCCTGGAAAATCCCATGGATGGAGGAGCCTGGTAGGCTACAGTCCATGGGGTCGCAAAGAGTCGGACACAAATGAGTGACTTCACTTTCACTTCCTGCATCCTTGACGGAGACCCACAGATTGTTGGTAGCAGATGGGACAGTTCACTCACTGCAGCATGGATTAAGAGGCAATGAGGGGTGTCTTTAAGATCCAAAGCATCGAATTTGCCCAACAAGGCCGTTTTGTTTTATCACCTCAAAAAAGTTTTGACCTAGGCCCCAAAATGGATTAAAACAGATTTAAACTTGGAACGCTCGTCATTGTGAAAATGTGTGTTTGCTTCCATCTAAGAAGTTACAGAGCACAGCTGATGGGGGTCACTTGGGGAACCGGAGCTCCAGCATCTGAGTCTCTGATCCAGGGCTGGTTTAGGCTCAGTAAACATCGTCATGAAGGTCACCTCCCCAGTTGGTGGTCTTCGTCACACACACACACCCCTTCCTCCCGACAGACACAGTTCATATGGATTAATGTACCTGCAGCAGCCCCAAGGGCAGCACAGCATTGTCCTTGTCTGAAAACCTCAGTGGTGACCTTTATTACTCTTTCAAACACACAACGTAGAGAAACAAATGCCACTCAATAGTTCCATGCATACATACACGCATATATATTCTTGAAAGTCCCTTGCACCTTAAGGAGATCCAACCAGTCCATCCTAAAGGAGATCAGCCCTGAATATTCATTGGAAGGACTGATGCTGAAGCTGAAGCTCCAGTACTTTGGCCACCTGATATGAAGGGCTCACTCACTGGTAAAGACCCCAATGATGGGAAAGATTGAAGGCAGGAGAAGGGGACGACAGAGGATGAGATGGTTGGATGGCATCACCGCCTCGATGGACATGAGTTTCAGAAAGCTCTGGGAGACAGTGGAAGACAGAGGAATAAGTCCATGGGGTCACAAAGAGTCAGACGTGCCTTAGTAACTGAACAATAACAAAATACATACATACATATACACACACACACTTCTGGGCACGTCTGAGGCTGTTTCTGGAAGAGATGAGCATTCGGATGGAGGGGGCTGAGTCCAGGTCCCCCTAACCAATCCACGTGCGGGGGCCTCATCCGATTCATGGAAGTCTGAGCAGGACGGGAAGGTGGAGGAGGGGGCCTGCTCTCGTCTGAGCCCAGACACCGTCTCCTCTTGCCCTCGGACATGAGTGCCTGATCCTCAGGTCTTCAGACATGCGGGGACTCAAACCAGCTGCCCTCTGGGTCTCCAGCCTTTGGACTTGGAGGGAACGGCACCCCTGCTTTCCTGGGTCTCCAGCTGCAGAGGCAGAGGCGAAACGTCTCAGTCTCCGTGACTATGCGGTTCAATTTCTAGATGGAATCTTGTCTTATATGTTGGTTCTGTTCCTCTGGATAACCCTAGTACACATGTGTGTGTGTCCAATACAGGTCTTCCTTGACTTAGGATGAGGTTATGTCCTGATAAAACCATCACAATTTGAAAATATCACTAATGCAAAAAGTAGTGCGTACACTTGACCTCCTGAAGATTATAGCTTAGCTCCAGCCGCCTAAAACGCGCTCCGAACACTTACATGAGCCTGCAGTGGGGCAAACTCCTCCAACACGAAGTCTGTCTTATAATCAAGTGTTGAATAGCGCGTGGCATTGAATGCAGCCCTGAAAGTGGAAAACAGAACGATTGTCTGCATAGAGTGGCTCTGAGTGTCCGTTGCTACCCCCTGGCTGGGGGCAAGTGGTGGCCACTGCCCAGCATCTGGAGAGTGTCTTTCCAGTGTCATCAGCACAGGAAAAGGAGAAAAATTAAAAAATTGAAATACAGTTTCTACCAAATGAGCAGTCATCGGAAGAACTGATGCTGAAGCTGAACCTCCAATACTTCGGTCACATGAGGTGAAGAACTGACTCACTGGAAAAGACCCTGATGCTGGGAAAGATTGAAGGCGAGAGAAGGGGATGACAGAGGATGAGATGGTTGGATGGCATCACTGACTCGATGGACACGAGTTTGAGTAAACTCTGGGAGTTGGTGATGGACAGGGAGGCCTGGCGTGCTGCAGTCCATGGGCTCACAAAGAGTCGGATATGACTGAGCGACTGAACTGAACTGAATTGATCTGAATGAGCATCACCTTCACAGCATCATAAAGTCACAAATCACCCAGGCCCAACCATGGTAAGTGGGGGACAACCTATATATGCGTGTGCACACATGCTCACTTGCAGAGCTTGATATTTTATCTATGAGGACTCTTCCTATAAGATTGATTTTTTTCAGTTTCCTTTTAAATTTTGAGTTAACTGTAGATGTGCATGTAGTTTTGAGAATGAACAGAGATCCTGCAAACTCTTCACCAGTTTTTCCCTGATGGTGACATCTGCCTTCACGAAAGAGCGATGCTGCCGTCAGGGCATTGCCATGGGAACCGCCCACAGGCTCATTCAGAGCTCACAGTTCACCTGCCCTCGTGTGTGTTTATCTTGGGTGGTTTCATCACACTCATAGTGTAACTCCGGTCAACACCAGCTCAGTCTGGATACAAATCGGTAACCGCACGAGAATCCCTGGGCTAACATCACCACGGCGACGCCCGCCCTTCCCTTCTTCCCAGCCTAGGCAGTCGTGAAAAGCGTCTCCATCTTTATTTATTTATATGTCACTTTAAGCATCGCCTAAAGTTAAATCGTGCAGGATGCATGGAAGTGGGATTTTTTTCACTCGACGTGACGGTCCTGAGATCCATTCCAGTTGCCGTCTACCCCAAGGAGATCGGGGCTGGAGGGACCTCAGGATATTATGAGCATGGACCCGATGGAGACCCTGCCTCCCGTCTCCTTCTGTGAGGGGCTACAAATAAAGCTGCTGTGAACATCCACGTGCAGGTCTGCGTGAACACTGTTTTCACGGCTTGCAGAAAAATGCCAGAGAAGAGAATGCAAATGCTGGGTCCTGGGCTGTGTGCCTCCTGCCGGGGCCCACCAGGTGCAGTTCCGGAAAACCTGCACCTTCCCCATCACCCCATTAACTCGGGAGCCAACCTGCTTCTCAGACGCGTGTCAGCATTCACCACTGTCCCTACTTTTGGTCTGATGAACCACGTTGAACATTAAGAGTCACCTGAAAAAGTAAAAGCTATGCCTATATTTGGCTTCCCTGCTGGCTCAGAGGTTAAAGCATCTGCCTGGAATGCAGGAGACCCGGGTTCGATCCCTGGGTTGGGAAGATCCCCTGGAGAAGGAAATGGTACCCCACTCCAGTACTCTTGCCTGGAGAATCCCATGGAAGGAGGAGCCTGGTAGGCTACAGTCCATGGAGTTGCAAAGAGTTGGACACGACTGAGCGACTTCACTTTCACTTTCTTTCATGCCTATCTGTAAACACGGACCTCTGTCTAAATCTAAACTGAGGTTCCCAATAGTCAGTGATCATTTACAATTAGCTAAACAGCAGGTCAACCTGGTCAGGAGAAGACATGAGCCAGCATTTGGCTTCTTGAAGAAAGAAGACTACACCAGGATCTTCACTTTCCGTTTATTTTCTGATGAGAAAGAACATTTCCTTCCAGACAGGAGGCCCCGTGTTGGACTTGGAACATCTCTGCTTGAGTGGGTGCCCCTCTTGTTATATGCCCTCAGCATCCTCTGGGCCAGCTGTCTCCACCATCACCCGGGGCTGTGGGAGGGGCGGGCCGAGGCCTCTGAAGGCCTCGACCCCCCAGGAGGGCCTGGGGTGGATTTAGTTACCTCTGGGAACCTTGGAACTTGCAGGAATTTAAACCACTTGGTGGACAAGTCCTTCCTGGAGGCACAGAGCAGGTTCTCCTCACCTCACCTGGCAGCCAGGTGGAGCGTGGCCCCAGGGTTTAGAGAACAAGACCCCCAGCGTACTCCCCAGGCCTCTGAGGTTTCTAAACAGTGTTTCCAAGCCTCCTTTGAAGGTCTCCAAGAAGACGCCTATCTTCAGCTCACTGTCAGTTTGGCAGTGGGTGTCCACACGTCTGCGGTGATGCAGAAAAAAGCCAATTCTGACTCCATATTGGAACTGTTTCTGTGACTTGCTTTTCCTTGCTGTTGTTATTATAATCAAAACCCCACCCCTTGGCCTGACTGTTAAACTAAAATGTGTTTGCTCAGGACGTTGTCACTTGCAGATGGTAAGGAGGAAATTAATACATCTTCTGCCTGAGGCTTGCCAGTCGAGGAGATACTTGCAGGATTGATGGCTCTTTCTATTTTACTTCTTCACCACCTCTCCTTCTCTATTTTGCCTTTTAACTTTACTTCTTCACCTCCCTCGTCTCTGTTCTGTAAAAGAACCTGGCATCCAGACTGCATAGGACGGTTATTTTGAGACGTTGGTCTGCCACCTTCTTTGTCAACCTGCTTTTTGAATAAAGTTCTGTTCAAAATCATGTTCTTTTTGGCAACAAACGCCTCACCTCCCAGACTCACTAGCCTCTTGCGCAAGCTTAGACTTGGTAACAGGCTGGTTACGGGCTGGTGTCCTGGAGGAAAGGTGGCCTCCAAGGTCCTTTATGATACCCATCTAAGTGTCTGTTATAGGTTTGTGGATTGGATCCAGGCAGATGGAGCTAGAAATGGTCCAAGAACATGGTCCAAGAACCGCTCAGCACAAATCGACACACTGGGGATTTTCCTTGTGAAACCCAGGCTTTCCCTACTGGGCTGGCTCCCTGAGTTGTGAAGAGGCTGGGCCCAGGGCAGGGCCATGGGATGGCTCCTGGGCAGCGGGAGGCGCTGGCAGCGCACAGAGTGGCCGCGGCTGTTGTTTGATCAGGAATGAAATCTGCCGAGGTGACAGCGGCCGGCTCTGCCTGCCTCTCCGAGCTGGTCATTAAAAATGGAGCAGGGCAGGACGAGCCCTGGAGGCCCGTGTTCTCTGCAGATACAAGAGAGAGACAAGTTCACGGCGTGTCACCAGCAATACCCGGTCATGTTTCCTCTTCAGACCTGCTCTGCGGCCTCCTGGCCGGAGCAAGGACGGCATGCTAGAGACAATCAAAGGCCTTTGAGGATTTCCCAGGCGGAGAGGGTGAGGGAGGCGGTGGGAAGACCTCATCACTCTGCTCCTTGGGGAAGGGGTTGTCTTGTTGCGGGGTGGGGGTTGGGGGTCTGCTCCAAGCATCCTTGGAAAAGAAGGTAGCCTGGTGCCATGTGATGGGGACCTCGGTTCTGCATCAAGGTTTTTGCTTTTTAATAATAGATGGATGCAAGCAGCTTGGGCATGCCAAACAAATTCTCTGCACAAAAACTCAACTGTCGGAATGAGGCGCATCTGCCCACCGAGTGCACTCAGGGGGAACGTAGCCACTGGCCACGCGGCCTGGGAAGGAGGCCCCGCCTGCCAGTCTCATGAATGTTTAGTGAGGATCTGTGTTCCTGCCGTCGCAGACAGGAGCAGCAGCTGCGGGGCTGCCGTGTTGGAAGCAGCTTCTCAGGGAGGAGGTGGGAAGGCTTTTGTGGGATGAGGGTCTGTAGGCGTTTCCATGGTAGGGTGGGCCTGAGTCACTTCGTGAAGCCTGGAAGCCTGGGAGCAGCCTGGCTCTAGGCCAGCTTTCTGTATATGAGCCTTTCCTCGGCTTGTCCCGGAAGAGAAGTTTCATGTGCTGTATCTTGATTTACTCTTGGGCAGCTTTGCCAAAGAGCAAGATCGGTTTGCCCACCCTTCAGAGCGCAGCCTCAGAGAACTGCCGCCTCCCTCTGTGGACAGGCTGAGTCCCAGGGGGCTCAGAAAACTGCCTTCAGGAGCCAAGGTGTGGAGATGAGGCCTGAGAGTCTTCAAGGTCCACCCCAGACCTTGGCAAACTCCCCGGGCACTGGGCCAAGCTTGGCCCTGGTAACCGTCGGGGAGGCTGGCCCATGGCTACCCTCACCAGGACCGCAGAGGGAGACTGGAATCCATAAGAAATTGTATCTGGATCCTGATGAGTTTTGTGGCCTAGAGGCAAGTTCATGTACCTCTGGGTCATTGTTTAGAGGGGACGGGAAGCTCTCCGGTCAGCCTGAAGGCTCGGGTGGAAGATACGAAGAGGTGAGCAGGCAGGTGACCGGCTAGAACAGGTGGGGGTTATTTTACATGCCTTCCAGGAATCTGACAGGCAGAGTGGAAGGACGGAGTGACCTTCCTCTCGGGTGGTCTTCAGGAGCCTCAGGTGTGTTTGGGCCCCAAACCCACACACGCACTGACGCATCTTCCGTCAGGCTGCCTGGCGCTGCCGACGCGTGCTAACCTTTGAGGACTGCTGAGTGCAGCGGGCTGGAGTGGAAACTCCTCCCATCTCCACGGGCTGAGTTTGGGGTTGTTTAAAACACAGATTCTTCCTGTTCTTGTCCTGTGTTTCTTTCTTTCCTTTTTGCAGACACAGCAGGCAACACAAGGGCTCCATCAAGAGGGCTGGACTCCAGCATGGAGGCCACCTGGAGGCTGCCCCGCTGGATGGAACATGGGATGGTGGGCTCCCAGGACCCCCAGAGAGCGTCTCCCCGGAACCGAACTGTGCTCGAGCCTGCGACCCACACTTTCCTCGCTCTGCAGGGGCTTCTGCCTCCGCTGACGGAGGAGCCTGCCCAGGGTGACGCCTGGCCTCACAGCAGGCTCAGGGTGATTTCCCCTCCTTTCCTGGCTCCTGGCGGCCAGAGTGGGTCACGGGGGTGCCTGTGGTCAGCAGGAACTGGGACCGTGGGTGAGCTGGTGGGCAGAGTGTGGTGGCCTTGGATGCTGAGAAACATCCCAGGCTGCGTCCCAGAAGCTGGCCAAGCCCCCAGCAAAGGCGGCCATGCTTCTGCGTGGTGTGGCTGTCCCAGGGAGCTGGCTGAGTCCTGCTGCAGTCTCGGGAGCTTGTGGCCTTCATCTCAGGAGGCCTCTGCCTCTCACAAGGCTTCACCTGACTCACTACAGAGTGTGGGGAACTGCCGGCCCCAGACCAGGGGTGCGGGCCCTTAGCTGATCGGTGAGATGCCTTCCGTGTGCATTCAGGCCTGTCTGCCCCGCAGCCGCCCCGCCCTGCCCTGCAAGGCTGCCTCCATCCTGGTGTGAGCCAGCCTGCCTGGAGCAGGGGCTTCCCAGACCCCGGGGGCCACTCTCTGCGAAGTTGGCTGTTAAAGGCAGGTGGCTGGGAATCAGTGCAGCCTGACCTTCTTTTCCACATGTGCGTCATCCTCCTGAACTGGGCCTGAGCCTGTGGGGCCAGAGCAGTTCTGGGGTGGGGGGGCAGGCATCCACAGGGGTGAGAGGCCCAGGAGGACGCTCAGAAGCTGGGAAATCTGTCCTCCTCACCGACCCCCGGGGATAAGAACCACGTTGCCAGGTCTTCCCCATGGAGACGGAGGCTTGAGAGGCTCTAGAATGGCTCACCTATTCTGTCTCCTTCAAACAAAGCCCATCAGGAGTTGGTCAAGGATGGCGCGGAGCAGGGAAGGGTGTTGATAAACGGGCTCTGGGATGACTTTCCGGAGCGGGGGAGCAAGGGTGCTCCCACTGCAGAGCCGAGTGGTGGACTCTTGTTACCCAGATTTGAGGGTGAGATGAGAATTCCCACGAGTCTGAAGGTATGTCTGCAGAGCACCTCTATCTGTATTCGTCTCGATGCTCTTTTAACTCGTCATTTGTAAACTGTTGCCACTGGTGAAAATCACCGGTGCCCGGCGGACACTTAGACCTGCAGATTCGCGTCCACGTCTGCCGTCCGTCTCAGCTTCATCCCTGAGGCTGTGGTCACGTGGCTGCCGCCCAGGCCCCCCGTCCTCTCCCTGGTCTCCACCACCCACCCCTGGACACGCTTTGCAGAACACGAGTGAGGAAACGACACTCACACATGCCTGCCCTTTGGACTTGCTTCTGGGAGAGCCAGCGGGGGTCACGGGCGCTCACACTCTGTCCACTCTCAGAGGAGATAGGCTATGCAGTCTCCAGGCCCCAGGTGGACCCCCAAACCCAAAGCGGCAGGGTGGTCGCTTTGGGCCAGCACCTCTCCCACCCTACTGCCAACAATCCCCACGCGCCCAGCCGGAGGCACTACAGCTGCTTAAACCAGACTTGAATGTATGCTCTCATTTGATTTTTATCTAGCACATCAGACGCTCAAAAGTCAGGTGGGTAATCTGAAAAGAAGAAATCTATGATGTTGTCAGCACAGAGCTAAGAGAAGCCTCGCGTGGCCGGTGGAGATACACAGGGAGGTGGATTTCCGTCTGGCCGTCTGATGTGAGGGCAGGACCAGACGCCACCGCCCCCAGGGATGTAAGTTTCGAGGCTTGAAAATACTGTAGGCACACTCCTGTCCCTGTGTCCACACGCCCCAGGGGTTCCTCACCTGAACTGATGCTTTCACGTGTTTAGGATCATACGTTCTGCTCCTTACTTTTCAAGACACCTGCATCCCTGCACCTTTGGGGGCCAGTCCCAGACCCCCTCCGAGAGGCAGTGGGAAACCTCGCTGGAGCCGCTGGGGGCTCAGCAACAACAGCGAGCTGGTCCCTTTGCTGCTCATTTTAATTTTAAGAAGTGTAGCCAAAGCCGCACCCCCTCCACATTCAAATTCCCTTCTAAAAATGGACTGTCATAATTATATGTTAAATACGATTCAAACCTGCAGGGAACTGGGACTCAATAAGCATGAAAAAATTAATGAAAAGCTTAATTATTATAATAATACCATTAAAATCTAATAAAGGAAGAAAAAACTAGATTTCATTCTATTTTAGCTTGGGCATCTAATATCTTTTCTCCACCCTTTAGCAGAACTGTAATTAATTTAGACTTGGGTTTTCCGAAAAGCTAAATGATGTGCTACAATGCTTAGAATTTTTAGAGGAAAAAGGAAATGGAGTATGGAAGAAACCGCATGAAACGGCGGAGGCTGGTGCAGCTCCGTCCTGTAGAATTCATGTCAAGGGCTGTGGGTTCAGGAGGGCCAATCTCTTTTTTTTTTTTTAACCACTTTTAATTATTAATGAACCCTCCAGCTGCTCCGATTCCCTCCTTAGCCCCAGAGCTGTACCGTGTACAGGTATTTAAGGCTCAGGTGTCAATTAGCAGTAGTGGATGCTCTGGGTGTTTGTAAAAAGTCTGCTCACCCTGAGCAAGCCCCACCCGACCTCCAACTCCTGAGGAAGCTCACAGCCCAGAGTGCCAAGAGTGACACTCCCAGCTTGCCTTTGCGGTGGAAGGAGTCTATTTCTTTCTCTTTTAAGCTCAATTTTTATTTTATACTGGAGCACAGTTGATTACCAATGTTGAGCTAGTTTCAGGCATACGGCAGAGTGGTTCGCTTACTGGATAACCCAGTGGCACTCGTGTGAAGAACTCGCCTGCCGTTGCAGGAGACGCAAGAGAAGAGGGTGTGAGCCCTGGGCTGGGAAGGTCCCCTGGAGGAGGCAATGGCAGCCCACTCTAGTATTCTTGCTGGAGGACCCCATGGACAGGGGAGTCTTGAGGGCTACAGTCCACGGAGCTGAAACAGTCGGACCTGACTGAGCACAGCACCTTCTTTCCCACATAGCTTCCTGCAGGATACGGAGTAGACTTCTCTGTGCTACACAGTCAATGCTTGTTGGTTATCCATATTATACACAGTGGTGCGTGTTGTCAGTCCCAAGCTTTTGGAGTGCACTTCTTTATCCATCAAGTGTTCTTGGACAAGCCTCCCCGGAGCCCGAGGCGCAGGGCACAGTAATGGGAATCATGGTCTTGACCCCACAGGAGACAGTACTTTCCCCTAATAATTCAGTCTCACTGCAGCTCCACTCTGAAGAGTATGACCTCACCTCTGGTCCTCTGCTCTGTAACTGTATAAAGACAGTTTGGGGGTTTATTTGTTCCACAACATTTGCTGGACACATACCACATGGAAGATTCCTTCTCGGCCCTGGGAAGTCAACTCTACACAAGCATCATAAGAGATAAAGGGAATTAATTGAATAGTTTGGATGCCATACCAATGGCAAAAACATTGCTGGCTCTTTGCTTTGACTGGTGGTTAGGGGCCCTCAGATTTGTTTTATTTTCATTTCTGGTTGGAACAAAGAGCAGTCACTAAGTCCTGTCGGTTCTGGGTCTGAGTTCTTTCTGGTGAGATGCTTTCCATTGCCAGCTCTCAGACCAGTCAGCCTTTGCTCGAGTCACACTGCATTGATGGTCCACCCTTCACATCCCAACTGGATGTCGCCAAGTGTCAAACTCGGGGCCTGACGCAGACGGACAGGGCCGTGGCCGCTCGCCCGTGGCCCACCAGCCCACGTGGTTGCCAGGGGGAGAGGAGTGCCTGCCTCCTGGGGAGTCCGGAGTCTCCGGGACCCTCAGCCTCCCTGAGCAGGCCCGGAGCTTGGCTCTGCTGCTCGTGGGCTGGCCAGGGTGCCTCTTGGTCAAGGAAGTCCTCTGTTCACCTACCTACCTATTTATTCAAATAATGTTTTTTTGGCTGTGCTGAGTGGCTCTGGGTCCTAACCTCCAGACCACCAGGGAGATGCCCCCATTTACTCATTTATGCATTTTTGAGAAGTGCTTGACCACACTCTGCACATTTAAGGTGTAGAACATAACAGCTTGGTTTACATACATGGCGGAACGATTGCAATAACTCTGGGTAAACAGCCATCTTCTCATACTGACACGATGAAAAGAAAAGAAAGAAGAGGAAAAGCGCTTTCCCTTGTGATGAGAACCCTTGGACTTGCCCTCTGAACACCTCTCCTGTGTGTGACGTGGAGCATTCGCGTGGTCCTTACACTGCACGTCACGCCCCCAGGCCTTCCTTACCCCTGGAAGTTTATGCGTTTGACCGCCCTCCTCTGATTCCTCTGCTAACCTCAAATCTGACCTTTCTACTGCTTTTTACTTCCGTTTTGTTGGATTCCACATATAAGTGAGGTCCTAGGGTGTTTGTCTTTCTCTGTCTGACTTACTTCATTTAGCACAAGGCCTTCAAGGTCCATTCATGTTGTCAAAAATGGTAGAATTTCCAAACTTTTATGCCCGAATAAAATTCCTTTCTCTCTCTCTCATACATACATGTATATATATGTATAACTTGTCGTTCAGCCACTCAGTCATGTCCGACTCTGTGCCCATGGACTGCAGCGCGCCAGGCCTCCCCATCCTTCACCGTCTCCAGGAGTTTGCTCAAAGTCACGTCCATTGAGTCGGTGATGCCTCCAACCATCTCTTCCTCTGTCACCCCCTTCGCCTCCTGCCTTCACTCTTTCCCCACATCAGGGCCTTTTCTAATGAGCTGGCTCTTTGCATCAGGTAGCCAAAGTGCTGGAGCTTCAGCTTTAGCCTTGTGTACATATATATATGTAAATATTTATCCACATGTACATAGTCAGACATGAATAATGCTGCCGTGAACACTGGGGTGCAGACACAGTTTTGAGTTAGTGTTTTTATCTCCTTTGGATACATTCCCAGAAACAAAATTGCTTGGACACACGGTAGTTCTGTTTTCAATTTTTTGAGCGCCTTCCAGATTGTTCTCCGCGGTGATGGCACCCGGTTACACTCCCACTGGCAGTGAGGGAGGGCTCCCTTTTCTCCACATCTGCCACGGCATTTGTTATATCTTTTTGGTGACGGCCATTCTGACAGGTGTGAGGTGATGGTTCATCGTGGTCTGATCTGTTTCCCTGAGGACTACTGATGTTGAGCATGTTTCCATGTATCTGTGGACCATCCGTATGTTTTATTTGGAGAAATGTCTATTCAGATCCTTTGCCTGTTTTAAAAATTTTGTTTTCATTTTATATTTTTGCGGTGTGAGTTCTTTATATGACACGGGTAGCAACTACTTGCCTTACAGATGGTTTGCAAGTGTTTCTTCCCGCTCTGTACGCTGTCTTTCCTGGCGTTTCCTCTTCCACAGATGTTGATCCTAAGGCATCAGGGTCTCCTCCTTAGGGTCTCATTACGGCAATGACTTCCTCAGGGGCTCTGTCACCAAACACAACCACACCGAGGGTTAGACTTTCAACATTTGAACTCTGGCTTCCCAGGGGGCACTAGCGGTGAGATACCCGCCTGCCAGTGCAGGGGACGTAGGAAAGGAAGGCTCGATCCCTGGGTTGGGAAGGTCCCTGGAGAAGGGAAGGGCAACCCACTCCAGCATTCTTTCCTAGAGAATCTCATGGTCAGAGGAACCTGGTGGGCTATAGCCCGCGGGATTGCAGAGAATCGGACACAACTAAGCAACTTAGCACGTGCACCAGCAGACCATCTCTAGCATTAGCTATTTGTCATTTTTGGGGGGTGCAGTCTAAAAGACACCTGTTGCTCTGGAGATAAAGCAGAGCTCAAGGAAATTCTCAAAAGGAACTTTCTCTACTTTGCATGACTGGCTGCCCGTGGCTTTGGGTCAGGAACGCGCTGGGAACACCCTTTTCCCTGGGATCATGACTTTCTATGGTTAGTTTTCCAGGTTAGCCATCTCTCCTAAAGAAAGGAATGCACGCTGGGCTGCAGACACGGTCATGGTTCACGCAGACAGTCTGGAAGACACGTGTGGGTGGCGGGGATGGAACCCAGCCCCACCCATCTTGTTGGCAGGGGCAAGGTGACTCATGGTTTGTCCTCTGAAGCTGTCTCCAAACTCAGAGGAAGCAGAGCTATTTCTATCCAGCCTCTACCTGATGTCGCAAGCAGCACAGGCAGATCCTCGGTGCCGGGCTGTGGTTTCAGCCGTGCTCTGGGTCCGACGGCGGATGCTCACAGCCCACCTGGAGGCTCGACATGGGGCCGGGCTGCCCTGATCCCTGACTTTCCTGCAGTAGGGTGCAGAGGAGCAGCTGGCCTGGATCTCATGGCAGCATGAGGACCAAACCGCTTGCAGGGAGGGCCTGTCCTCCCCCTCTGGCGGAGCCCCGAACCAGAACTGAAACGACCCCTGAGTGGTGGATGGGACCACTGACACCAGGTGAATACAAACGAAAGAACCCCTCATGAGGTCTGGGGGCCACCCTGCTAAGGGGCGTCAGGCAGCAGTTTCCGAGTCGCCTAGCCAGGCGGCCACCACCTTCTCAATGTCCCCAGGGGAGCCCCTCACCCTGCAGAAGCAGTTTGGGGGCAAAGCTGGCTTGACTGGCCTAAATGAGCCTTCAGTGCTTGCAGCCCCGGGGCCAGCAGCCACCACTGGCAGAGCCTTATCCTTGGCCCAAGAAGCAGGTCCTTTACAGCTGCCGTAAAACACTGCAGGACCCTTTTCCAGCAGAGTTTGGAAGCCTGAGTAAGACCCGCCAGAGCCGCACCCCTGTCGCGGGGCCGACATCTGCAGGGCGAGGGGCTCCGGCCTGGGGAGACTGGGAGGCGGGCTCTGTCGTGCTTTCCAGGTGAACTCGAGCTGCGTCTTCACGCAGCCGGAATGCAAGCTGGGCTGTGCGTGTTCTGATGCATCACTGTGGCGCAAACCCCCAGTTCTCAGAGTGAGCTGCATTTTGTCAGGAGCCTCCAGGTGTCTTTTCATTAGCTAGCTGGATCCTGCCTGGCGCCTGAAGGCGGCAGAACAGCACGCACAGGTCTAACAACTATGGGGCCAAGAATTTGGGGAAAAGAATAGAAACACATTCTGCGGAGCACACGTCACGGGAAATGATACGGCGCTCGATTTACGATGTGTTGAAGCTGGGAAATGGGACGCTGGTGCGTTTTGGCTGGTGGGCACCATCTGATCACCCCCATTTCCAAACAAGCTGTTGCTGGAGCATAAATGGGGAGAAAGCATCCATGGAAATTAAAGGATCTATGCCTTCTCTTCACACAGTTAAACGAGGCTCGAAAGACAGACGAGCCTAAACTGTCTCTGGTCTCGAGAAGCCTGCTGTCCATCACCAGTGTGAGACGGCTCTGCTGGTGCAGACCCTGTGGTTCCCGATGGGAGGCGTCTGTGTGGCCTTCCTCACTCCCCCTCCAGTGTGTGGTTGGAGGTCAGGAGCATCGAAACCAGGGACTGCCTCAGAATGCAGATTCCGGGGCCCATGCCAGGCCTCCTGTATCAGAACGTGGGGGGTGAGCTTAGGGCATGGGCCTCTAACAAGCTGTGGGGATGAGGCAGGCAGTCTGTAATTCAAGGGCACTAGCGCACGGGGGGAGAAGGCAACAGCACCCCACTCCAGAGCTCTTGCCTGGAGATCCCAGGGATGGGGGAGCCTGGTGGGCTGCCGTCTATGGGGCTGCACAGAGCCGGACACGGCTGAAGCGACTTAGCAGCAGCAGCAGGCACGGGGGCTGCTCGGCCACAGTTTTTATCTCGAGATGCACCTGGGAAAGACGCCCAGACTCTGGTCCCAGGACTTGGGGCGTTAGCTGCTTTTTATGCAGCACCTTTTAAGTTAAGGCAACTTGGTGCCTTGGTGGTCATTTTTGTCCTCTCTAAAATAGCGTCCTGGCTTTGTCAACGTTCTTCCTTCTGAGGTCCCTGGGGACTGAAGTGCCCCTTGGCGTGCTGACAGTCCTTTGTTAGCCAAGGGTTAGAATGTCCCTGTGCTGAACACCTAGTCGGGGGCCGTGTTTCAGTGGGGCTGATGCCAAGGCGTGCCCCGGGGGGTGGCGTTCGCCCACAGCTCCACTCTTTCTGCTCTTCCTTCTTCGTTCCTCACGTTCTAAGATTCCCTCTTTACCATTTTCTTTCTGTTTAAGGAAATCTCTTTCACATTCTTTTAGGGTAAGTCAGCACATATGCTCTTCATTCGAGAGCGCCTTGATGCACCCACCGCTCACTCCGTACGGACAGCCTCACTGGGTTAGCGCTCCGGCGGGCGGCTCTCTCCTCCGCGCGACTGAAGACCTGCATCGCCTGCTCTGGCCTCCCTCCTGCCCAGCCAGGACTCTGCTGTAATTTAGGCCATTTTCTTCTGTACCTGCTGCTTCTCTCTCACGGTTTCTCTGCTTTTAGTTTTCAGAAGTCTGACTATGATGTGTTTTGGTATAAATTAGGGGGGGATTTATTCTGCAGGAGTTTTATTCTGAGGAAGTGCTCCTCAGCTTCTTGAATCTGTAGGTTCGAGTCTTTCGGCCGCACGGGAGGCTCCCATAGCCCCTCGCAGTCCTGTCTTTCTGTGACTTCAACAGCACCGCACGCATATCAGGCGTTTGGCTGGCCCCGCGGGTCACTGAGATGCTGGTAGCTCGGTTTCTCTTTTCTCTTAGCTGTGCAAATTGGGTAACTTCTATCATTCTGTCTTCTTGAACTACATGTCTGGGACACAAAAGGCAGGGGGAAACCCAGCTGGTTCCCCGCTTGTCCTGCTGGGGGTTCCCGCCCTGGCGTTCCTCGTCAGTCTCGTCTTTCCCCACGTTTCAGGGAGTCTGTGCCCTGGTTTCATATATAATGTGCTGAGACTTTAGGATTGTTGTTGCTGCGTAGTTGCTAAGCTATGTCCGACTCTGTGTGACCCCGTAGACTGTAGCCCTCCAGGCTCCTCTGTCCATGGGATTTCCCGGGCAAGAATAATGGACTGTGTGGTCATTCCCTTCTCCAGGGGATCGTCCCAACCCAGGGATAGAACCCAGGTCTTTTGCATGGCACGTGGATTCTTTACTGCTGAGCTACCACGGAAGCCCAGATTTTAGGATCAGTTCAGTTCAGTTCAGTGGCTCAGTCGTGTCTGACTCTTTGCGACCCCAGGACTGCAGCACGCCAGGCCTCCCTGTCCATCACCAACTCCCGGAGTTTACTTACACTCAAGTCCATTGAGTCGGTGATGCCATCCAACCATCTCATCCTCTGTCATCCCCTTCTCCTCCTACCCTCAATCTTAAGGAAAATATTTGCTTTCCATTTCCACAGAGGAAGAGGTTCTATAATCATTCATCTTTTCCCAGAGGAGTTTCTTTTGTGATTCTTGGGCATATCAGCATCTTAGGAGTTAGCTTGGCACAACTTATTTGAGCAGTGTTGACTGACTTTGCCACTTTCATGATGAAGCCTCCTTACTGTGAGACCCCAAGTCTCTTAAAGGCACGTGATGTTGGCCGGTGTTCTCATCATTCACCGAAAATTCTGATGGTATCAAAAACATCATTTAATAGGAAGTGCAATACCCCAGTGAAATGCATACTGCTCTCCTTCCTTTTGGATTGGACGTAATTCTCACCCTTGTTGTCCTCCCCCTCCTCTTCAACTGCTTTCTGTTTTATGTCCCTTCACAGCGAGTGGCCCCTGGCCAATTCTGCTTGACAGAGAGTCAGACAGTCTTCACGTTTCAGAGCCAGGTACATTGGACTTGGTGCTTCCTCATTTTTTAAATTAACTTTTATTAGAGTATAGTTGCTTTGCGAGGTTGGGTTGGTTTCTGCTGCACAGTGAAGTGAACCGGCTATACTTACACATATTTCCCCTTTAGGTCCCCACAGAGCACTGAGCAGAGTTCCCCGGGTTGTACAGTAGGTTCCACTAGTTACCTATTTTATACAGAGTATCAGTAGTGTATACATGTGTGAAGGGGCCGTGCCTCATTCAGAGGAAGCTGTATCTAACTGAGCTAGCAGCCCTGAACACAGCTTGGGTCATAACCTTCCCAAACCACCCGGAATGCAGGGTGGAGGGCTCACGTGGCAGGGGGCGGTGGGGACTTTGATCTCTAGGGAAGAAGCCTTGCAGGCTGCGGCGGCCAGGAGACCTGCCTCCCAGGGCTTCAGTCATGGCCTGAGATGATGCTTACGTCTGTTCACCCCGTCTCCTGTGCACATTCTTGGAGAGCTGGAGGCCCTTTTGCCACATTTACGGTGTCACCCATAGCACCTGGAACCAGGTAAGACATTTTATAATAGTTATTGTAAAAAGAAGTAATGAAATTTTCACCCTTAAGGCCAAGATGTTTCTGGAACAACATGCTTCTTTATATAAAGATATTCTTGAACTTGAACAGCTCTTACTGACTTGAGGATCTTACCTTGATGGAAACACCATATCCTAACTGACACTTAGTCTCTTGTGACATTAGAGCAGAGCCTAGCAAACTTGTATGCTTGTGGTCTAAAGTGAAAAAGTGTAGGTCATCTGCTCAAACTTGAAGCACCAAGTTCAAAACTCTTCTATGATGATAAATCCAGCTGCACCTGAAAATGTGCTCTTAAAAGGTGATAGCGATCTAGAGTCATATGAAAATTGCAAATTCAGTTCCACTGCTGAGACTCGTGTATTTCTTAGAATAGTTTACATGCTGGCAGTGGAAGATGTGGGCCTGTTGAGATGCTTACCTGTCCAACACAAAGACACTGGTCAGAACAAAGGCCCAGTAGCTAGAGAATTCAGCATCGGCCCCAAGCGAGGTGAAGCCAAGTAAAGGCCACAGGGGAGCCTGACTTGGTACAGAACAGATATAGGTATGTTTAAAATAATTAGTTATAAAAAGCAATTTCCCAGTCCCAAAGTTACTTTATGTTGATCACAGGTTGTCATCAGAAAATGGGAAACTTCTGAAATTTAAAAATTCAGCAAATAAATGGCCCAGATTTCAGGAATGGTTTTATGGATGGGTGATCAACTGGATATTTTTAAGAAGGGCTCCCCACTCACAGATCACATAGGGGTCCGTGATTCCTGGGGCCACTGACTGCAGAGCTTCTGCAGGACCGGAAGGTTTTCAGGTTCTGGTCCCTGCAGAGGCTCTGGTCTGGGGTGAATGTTCTGTGATTTGCAAAATAAATAGCCCAACTCTTCTGAGCACTTGATTCTGTGCTGACTACAAATGTGGAGCGTGTTAGAGAGGCATCCGACGTCTCAATAATGCATGCTCCCCGGCACTTAATTATTTTGGAAACATCTGTTAAAAGGAAAAGACGCTGCGGAGGGAACCTGGGAGTCGAAGACTCAGACGGTGCAGTCACGTTTCACCGTCTGAACAGGAGCAGGGGCCTGGGGGCCGGGGAAGCAGGGGCGGGGCTCTCTGGGCTCCCAGGAGAAGGCAGTCCTGGACTGACCGTCGCTGCGGGACGGACGGACCAACGGATGGAGGGGAGGCACGCAGAGGTGGACTGAGAGAGGCCGGCTCCGTGCTGACGCTCATGCCCACAGCCGGCCGTCCCCAGGTTTCAGAAGAGAAGGGCTCCTCCTAGAAGGTCAGGGCCTTGTGCCTGCAGGTGGCCATCCAGGAAGCCTCAGGTGGAGAGGGCAGGGCTTAGGGAAGCAGGGATCCCCCTGTTCGGCCGGCATTTCAGGACCATCAGCTAACCATCCCGAATGAGGGCACGGGGGTCATTTCCCCAGTGAAGAATCAAGACCATGGTAGAGACCCCACCAGGGCTTAGGGGTCAGGGACTCAGGCCCAGGTTCAGACACCCTCTGACCATCTCCAGAAGTGAGGAAGGGCTGTCTAGACACAAATGCCTCCTGTTCCCCTTCACAAACTCTTTCTCAGTTATCCAGAGAGTTTTCAATTTGTAAATTCATCCTTAGGCATGGGACGTGAGGAGGAAACCTTCAGCTCACACCTATCTGAGCCGGTGCTAGTGGCTGAAGGGGGCTCAGAGTCCAGGACTGGGGGTGGCCTGCAGGCTGGAGGAGTGGGTGGGGGGCTGCTCCCCAGGGTCTGGTTCCAGCTTCCTGGGCTCCGTTTCTGGCGATCTGACAATACTGCCCATCCACCCTCACTGCTCAGGGAGAGTGTTCTTTTCAGGTCCATTTCAGCAAAACCTTTCAGGAGTGATAAATACACAAACATTGCAGAAAAGATGATGGAGGGAGAGAAGGAAATCAGATTCTAACTAGTGCGGCAGGAGCTGTGAGGAGCATTGATAATTTCCCCATGACAGCTGCAGACTTAAAGCACAGTATTTGTTTTTCGCCATTTTACCTGTGGTGAATACTCTGCCCCCCTTCCCTCCCCACACATTCCCTAACACACAGTAAGGCTGCATCCGGTCACTCTTCCTGAAGTGATACTGAGCAGAATAGGTGTCATTTTTTTTTCCCCCTTAAAGCTTCAGGAATTTCACAGCCTCCCTTGGTAACTTGTAAAAGAATGAAAATAGAACACTTTCTAACACCACACACAAAAATAAACTCAAAATGGATTAAAGATCTAAATGTAAGACCAGAAACTGTAAAACTCCTAGAGGAGAACATAGGCAAAACACTCTCCGACATAAACCACACCAGGATCCTCTATGACCCACCTCCCAGAATACTGGAAATAAAAGCAAAAATAAACAAATGGGACCTAATTAAAATTAAAAGCTTCTGCACAACAAAGGAAACTATAAGCAAGGTGAAAAGACAGCCTTCTGAATGGGAGAAAATAATAGCAAATGAAACAACTGACAAACAACTAATCTCAAAAATATACAAGCATCTCCTGCAGCTCAATTCCAGAAAAATAAAGGACCCAATCAAAAAATGGGCCAAAGAACTAAATAGACATTTCTCCAAAGAAGACATACAGATGGCTAACAAACATATGAAAAGATGCTCAACATCACTCATTATCAGAGAAATGCAAATCAAAACCACAATGAGGTACCATTTCACACCAGTCAGAATGGCTGTGATCCAAAAGTCTACAAGCAACAAATGCTGGAGAGGGCATGGAGAAAAGGGAACCCTCTTACACTGTTGGTGAGAATGCAAACTAGTGCAGCTACTATGGAGAACAGTGTGGAGATTCCTTAAAAAACTGGAAATAGAACTGCCTTATGACCCAGCAATCCCACTGCTGGGCATACACACCGAGAAAACCAGAATTGAAAGAGACACATGTACCCCAATGTTCATCACAGCACTGTTTATAATAGCCAGGACATGGAAACAACCTAGTGTCCATCAGCAGATGAATGGATGAGAAAGCTGTGGTACATATACACAATGGAGTATTACTCAGCCATTAAAAAGAATACATTTGAATCAGTTCTAATGAGGTGGATGAAACTGGAGCCGATTATACAGAGTGAAGTAAGCCAGAAAGAAAAACACCAATACAGTATACTAATGCATATATATGGAATTTAGAAAGATGGCAATGATGACCCTGTATGCAAGACAGCAAAAGAGACACAGATGTATAGAACAGTCTTTTGGACTCAGTGGGAGAGGGAGAGGGTGGGATGATTTGGGAGAATGGCATTGAAGCATGTATAATATATCATATAAGAAATGAATCGCCAGTCTAGATTTGATGCAGGATACAGGATGCTCGGCGCTGGTGCACTGGGATGACCCAGAGGGATGGTCTGGGGAGGGAGGTGGGAGGGGGGCCAGGATGGGGAACACGTGTACACCCGTGGCAGATTCATGTTGATGTATGGCAAAACCAATACAATATTGTAAAGTAACTAGCCTCCAATTAAAATGAATAAATTTCAAAAAATACCAAATATCTCCTGGTACTGAGATTTTTAAAAAAATTATTGTTGTTTTTCCGTCACTAAGTCGTGTCCAACTCTTTGAAACCCCATGGACTGCAGCACGCCAGGCCTCCCTGTCCATCACCAACTCCCACAGCTTGCTCAAACTCATGTTCATTGAATGGTGATGCCATCCAACCATCTCATCCTCTGTTGTCCCCTTGTTCTCCTGCCTTCAATCTTTCCCAGCATCAGGGTCTTTTCCAATGGGTCAGTTCTTCATGTAAGGTGGCCAAAGTATTGGAGCTTCAGCTTCAGCATCAGTCCTTCCAAGAATATTCAGGGTTGATTTCCTTTAGGATTGACTCATTTGATGTCTTTGCTGTCCAAGGGTTTTGACTTGGTTTTGTTTTATTAAGATTCAATGAGATTTTAAAACCCTGCCATTACATGTAATAACCTCCCATTTAAAAAACTATTATTTTATTTTGATTTTCATAGTATCAGCTACTATAACCAATTTAGCCACGGTAGAAAATTGGTGTACCTGAAAATATTCCTTGCTACATTACAGACCTCATTCATATCGATGATCACTTAAAAACTGGGCCAATAGCTAGGCCACAGTTTCATAACGACATTAGGAGCTTCATGCTTGGCTCAGCTGGCGAAGAGTCCACCTGCAATGCAGGAGACCTGCTCAGGAAGACCCCCTGGAGCAGGGCATGGCGACCCACCGCAGTGTTCTTGCCTGGAGAACCCCGTGGAGGGAGGAGCCTGGCGGCTACAGTCCACGGGGCCGCAAGACACGACGTAGTGCCTAAACCACTACAGATCAGCATACAACAGTGAGAACAGGTGAAAGGGAGTTTTGCAAAGAACATAGCTTTGCGTTTTCTGTGTCTTTAGAATTTCAGACTGAAAAAATAGCTGGCACGTCACAGCTGAACTCAAACACGTTCTCTGCCCTGAGTCTGAAGACGGATCTCGGGTTCCTGCTGGAACCCACAGGCACCACCGTCCGCCCCCTCCTTCCAGCGGACGGGTCACAGGGAAGGCGCTCTGCCCTGCGGCGTGGGCAGCTCCTCACAGCGGCGTGCCGTCAGCTCACCTGACCGGTGACTTGGGGAGAAGAGCGAGGAAGACATCCGTTAAGGTAATTTGAAATTACTTAAGACTTTGAAAATTAGATTGGGAGTTTGGGATTGACACGTGCACACTACTGTATTTAAAACAGGTAACCTACAAGGACCTACCGTGTAGCAAAAAATAAATAAATAAAAGAAAGCCTTAAAGTTTCAGAAGAATTTGATTTCCTTGAATTCTACTTGAAAGGGGAAAGGATGTGTGTGCGTATCAGAGTACATGTTATATTTATATGGAAATGGACAGAATGGCATGAAAAGGTTTGCCAAGTGCCTTGGGACACCACAGGTGAAACACACCACTTGTGAATCAATATTTACTGTGATGGGTATGGTAGTCGACATACGTGTGCAAGGGTCCATTAAGCATGCACGTAAGAATTAGGGTGTTTTTCCTAAATTTGAGAATTAACTTGCTGTTTTAATAAATGAAGTCCAGTAAAAATTTTCAAATAGCTTTCTAGTGTTAATAGCATCAAAGGGAGAAGAGACATGGTTCATTTAAAAATCTGAGCATGGTCTGCGGGAGGTGGTCCGAGCCGGTGAAGCTGGGAACCAGGGGCCGGGCTGTATAGGTCACCTTCGGGGGCTGCTTCGAGGGGTCCTGCCAGGGACCTGCGCTCGCTCAGCAGAGCCACTGGAGCCGGCCGTCTACTGGGGGAGCCAGAGAATAGGGAAGGAGCCCTGCGAAGCCTGTGAGTGCTGTCACCGGCTCTGGGGCCTGGAGAGCCTGGCACTGTGGGCCCGCCGCATCCATGCCCGGGGCCCAGGGACGGAGCCCCCGGCAGGACCCGGGAAAACACTGTGGAGAGAGGGGAAAGAGGCGAGGCTGTGAGAGGCATCGGGGGAAGAAAGGGAAGAGCTGCGTACGAGAAACAAAGATCGCCCCCGACGTGGCCAGAAGCCAGATCCATGCATGATGACCTCAGGAGGAAGTCAGTGTTCTCGGACCTCACCCGTGGACGGTCACGAGGCCAGGGCTGGGTCGGCGGCTCCAGAGCACACACATGTGTGCACATGTGAGCATGCCTGTGTGTACACGTGTGTGTACATGTGTGTGCGTGTGTGTGTGTGTGCACGCGCGCATGTGTGATTGCCGGCAGCCCCACGAGAAGTCCAGGAGGGAGCGGGAGGAGGAGAGGACGCACCCCCAGGGGCAGGCCTGCTTCCAGCCTGCCCTGACTCACCGCGGAGACAGACTTTGTCTTTTCAGACAGACCTTCTCTGCCTCTTGTCAGAGCACACGGAAGGGTGGCGCAGCCTGCCTTAGGCACACATGCCTTTGCTTCCTAAAGCTTCAGCGCATCGGGTTTCTATGAACAGACACACTGTGTGTCCTCTTTCTGCAGCTGTCAGGACGTCTAAGAACAAAATAGGCATAAACTTCCCAGACAGAGGGGACTGAGAGGGGACTGGGCGGGCCGGGGTGACGAAGTTGGAGGAAGATGGTCCAGGGGGCTGACGGATGGGAGTACGATGGTGGGTTGGGGACCCCAGGAGCTTGGAGCCTGCAGGAAGGTCTGGATTTGGGACCATGGGCCCCAGGTGGAGAGCAGGGCGGGGGGGGGGCCTTGCATCTGACATAGGGTGGGGGCTGCAAAGACCCCTCCCCACTCCCACCTCACACGCCCCCCAGGAGCCAGAGGCTCACAGTGGGGGAGGGGTCCCCGAGATGGGCCGCATCCCTGGGGCGCCTGCTTGGCTGAGGATGTGAGGGTCCTGTGGGGGTTCCAGCCCTGCCCCCTCCAGGTCCCCAGTTTGCTGAGGCTGGAGCACTTTTTACCCGGAAAGACCACCTTAGCCAGGACCCCTGACTCTGCAATCGTTTCCGGATGGGGGTCTTTCAGTCGGGACAGCACTTACAGAGGCACACCAGGTCAGTTATTTCAGTGCACTCCCCGAGCTTCGCGTGTGCAAGAGAACTTCAAAGCTGTTTGCAGACATTCGAAGTCTTGTTTGATGATCTCTCGTACAGTCTTTACCCCGGAAGCTCTCCAGAGGGTGAGACGGGATCCAGAGCGCGGCACCGACAGCAGGGGGCTCCCGGCCTGGCAGGGGAGCGGGAGCCGGCCGCGGGGACACTCCTCCCAACGGGCCTGGGGCGGGGGCCCCTCCCTGTGGGCCATCCCGGGGGCGAAGTCTCACTCCACCGAGAGGAACTTTCTAGCTCCGACAGAAAGTCTGGGTGCAGGTGGGTGACAGGTGAGAGAAAACTATGAAAGCCAGGGAAAGCAAAATAGGAGCAAAAGTCTGCAAGAGCGGAAACCACAGGCCATGGCGTGGGAAGGTGCGCGCACGCCAGGGCGGAGGTTCGGCCACGGTTAGAAGTGGGAAGTCAGTGCACAGGTTCTAAGCCTGGGGAATTGGAACAGCCATGTGAACGGCTTATCTGTGAAAAGGGGAGCTAAACGCCGCCGGAAACACCTAAAAGAATCAAGGCTCATTCTCACGCCCAGGAGCGTGGGTGCCGGGGGTCAGTGGAGGTGGTGGGGTTGCTTTCTGTTCAGCCGGCAGCAGGACCTGACGTCTGGAATCCCGGCAGGTGCAGGTCGGTAGCAGATGGGCCCGGTGGGGCGGCGGGTGGCCGGGCGCTGGGCTCCAGATCTCCTCCGCCACCCAGGCACCCAGCACAGGCGGACCCGCAGCATGGCGGGCAGCCTGGCACCTTCTTTCTAATCGCATTGCCATAGCAGCTGCCAGGCTGGATTAATGACGGCTGCCTTCCACCGCCTAGACTCCCGGGCGGACGAGGAGCTTTGTCCATCATTTATCTGAGGATCCCCCGGTGCTTTGTCAGGAAGACACAGCAGAAGAATAAATTACATTGGTTGCCAATAAGATCAGAGAGAGGGAAAGCACTCGATGGAGGGAGTCAGTGGTTTTCGGCGTAAAGGGCGCTGGATGAATGCAAAGCGGGGCTGTCTCTGCCGCCACCATGTCGCCAGACCTCTGCCGAGGTGTCCAGGCCCCCCTGCGCACTCCATGAGATGGACAGCTGCAGCCGCTGGCTCTCTGCACCGCACACACGCACCAGCCCCTGCGCGCTGAGTGGCGTGTTTCCGGAGCATCGTTGCTGGTGGTGCCTGAGTGTCTTCTCGATGATCTCAGTGACCCAATGTTACTTACAAGATAAAACACAAATCGGAATAATAGCAAGCTGTTTCTATGAAGTCCAAGTTCAGTGCAATTAATAAATTGCTTGAGAAGTTCTTGCTTGTCTTTAAAGAAAGCAAAGCAGGAGATGTTGGGTGAACTTGGGTCTGGGATGCAGGAAAGACACCAGGAATTACTGTCAGTAACCATGGAGAGGTCTCCACAGGCCAACTGCTGAGCTAGTCGTCCCAGGGACACAAGCTGGATGCAGCCCAGCAGGCAGACCAGAGGCTGGGGTGCCAGGTGGGGCTGAGCTTCTGAAGGCTCTCCCTGCCCCTCTTGGGGGAGAAGCAATTGACTCACTGGCCCTTGCTCTCTTTATCTTTGTCCACTGATGCATGGATCAGATGCAAAAACTCCTCCTGAAAGAAAACTAGTTATTTGGTTCTAGTGGAAAAACAAGTGTTCCTAAGAGGAAAATTCTCAGGAAGCTGCACACTGCTTATTATGTGTATTTATTTTTGTCTGCACTGGGTCTTCCCTGTGGTGTGTGCGCTTCTCTTGCTATGGTGTACGGGCTCTAGAGAGCGTAGGCTTAGCTGCCCAGTGGTGTGTGGGACCTTAGTTGGCTGACCAGGAATCAAACTCGCATCCCCTACATTGGGAGCATGGATTCTTAACCAGTGGACAACCAGGGAAGTCCCTACACACTATTCAAACAGTGGGGCAGAGCACAGCCAAGAATGAGCATGCCTTCCCAAAACAGAGTGCTTCCCCAGGTCACTGTTTGGAATACACGAGTAGGAAAGTAAGACAGAGAAAAAGGCTGCATAGTCAGAGGTGTGAGACCCACTGTAATGGGGGTCGATGTGAAGGCCTGAGTCCTTATTTGATAATTTGGCAAAAACCCATCAATACGAACTTGAGTTAAGACTGAGGTCTACGTAGAAGAATCCGAGGGGAATATTCCGAAGATCCTCTTTTGCAAAACAGTTTTATCTGGATTGTAATTCTGAACCATCACATTTGCTGTTCAGTCACGAGTCATGTCCAACTCCTTGTGACCCCATGAACTGCAGCACTCCAGGCTCCCCTGTCCTTCACTACCTCCTGGAGCTTGCTCAAACTCATGTCCATCGAGTCAGTGATGCCATCCAACCATCTCATCCTCTGCCGTCCCTTTCTCTTGCCCTCAATCTTCCCCAGGATGAGGGTCTTTTCCAAACCATTACATACTGTATCATTAACACTGATTTTTAAGTTGCTTGCTGTACCATATGCTGGGCAGTGCTTTTAATGGTTTTTACTCATGCTGCAGAATAAGATTAGCCTCTGAGTCACAGGTGAGAACCAGGGCCCCTGGACCCCCGGGCAGTCCCGACACACTCTGCAAAGGGTGGAGCATGAGCAAGGCTGTGCACGCCTTCCCCAGTTTATTCATCGTCGTCCTCAGCCTCTGTCTCTACCTCTCTATCCACCCGTCACCTCCTCTCTTCCTTTCTCTATCCTACATCTGTCTACCTACCGTCTATCTGTCTAGCTCTATCTGAGTTGGCCTCAGGAACCAGACATCAAATAGCCAATGTTTGCTGGGTCATAGAGTAAGCTAGGGAACTCCAGAAAAATGTCTACCTCTATTTCATCGACTATGCTAAAACCTTTGACTGTGTGGATTGTAATAAACCATGGAAAGCTCTCAAAGAGATGGGAATACCAGACCCTCTTACCTGTCTCCTGGGGAACCTATATGTGGGTCGAGAAGCAACAGTTAGAACCTTGTATGGAACAATTGATCGGTTCAAGACTGAGAAAGGAGTAAGGCAGGGCTGCCTGCTGTCGCCCTGTTTACTTAATCTATGCGCTGAGCACAGCATGAGAAATGCCGGGCTGGATGAGCTACAAGCTGGAATCAAGATAGGCAGGGAAAACATTAGCAACCTCAGATATGCGGATGATGCCACGCTATCGGCAGAAAGCGAAGGGAAACGGAAGCCTCTTGAGGGTGAAGGAGAAGAGCGAAGCAGCTGGCTTAAAACTAAATGTTGAGAAAATTGAGGTCGTGCCCTCCGGCCCCATTCCTTCGTGGCAAATAGACGGAGAAAATGTGGAGGCAGTGATAGATTTCCTCTTCCTGGACTCCAGAATCACTGCAGATGGTGACTGCAGCCGTGAAACCAGAAGACGCTTGTTTCTCGGCAGGAAAGCGGTGACAGTGTGTTGAGAAGAGGCATCACTCTGCTGGCAAAGGTCCACGTGTCAGGCTGTGGTCTCCCCAGTGACCATGTGGAGAACTGGTGCCTTCCAACGTGGCGCCAGAGAGGACTCCCGAGAGCCCCTTGGGCAGCAAGGAGACCCAACCAGGCAATCTTAAGGGAAATCAACCCTGAATAATCACTGGAAGGACTGATGCTGACGCTGAAGCTCCAGTATTGTGGTCATCTGTTGTGAACAACTGACTTATTAGAGAAGTCCCTGATGCTGGGAAAGATTGAGGGCAGAAGGAGAAGAGGGAGTCCGAGGATGAGATGGCTGGATGGCATCACCGATGCAGTGGGTGTGAACTCGGGCAAACTTCAGGAGTTGGTGAGGGACATGAAGGTCTGGCATGCTGCAGTCCGTGAGATCGCAAAGAGTCAGATGCGACGGGGCTATTGAACAACAGTCTTGAAGACAGAGTGATGGGCAAAACAAACATGTCTTTACCCTCAGGGAGCTAAATTATAACAGAAATCAAAGATATTAAACACAACTAGAGAAATAAGGTTCTGTGTACAGGTGCAACTAATGATAATACCTATTAGAAGAGATTTCAGGCTCTTACATAAGGGAGAGTGCAGCAGGCAGGCATAGTACTGTCTGGGAAGAGAGGTTATCAGAAAAAAGGGCTTTCTGTTCTGCGTCTATAATGGTTTGTCAGTTATGCGAGCCCATCTCTCCATCTTTGAGCAGCTAGAAAAGTTGAATAAAAATACAAACAACTAAAGTTGATTACAGGTTTAGGGAGTTACTGAGACACCTACCAGTTAGACAAAAAAGATGTACAATTGTTAATAAGGTGTTAGTGTTGAACTACTAGTGGACCTATTAAAGTGTGTCAGCAGATTTGTGTTTTCTCGTTGGCTTACAACTCTCACGGTAGTTTGTTATTACCTTAATTATAGGGCTTCCCTCGAGGCTCAGATGGTAAAGAATCAGCCTGCAATGCAGGAGACCTGGGCTCGATCCTTGGGTTGGGAAGATCCCCTGGAGAAGGGAATTGCAACCCACTCCAGTATTCTTGGCTGGAGTATCCTGTGGGCAGAGGAGCCTGGCGGGCTACAGTCCACGCAGTGGCAAAGAGTTGGATGTGATTGAGCGACTAAGCCCAGCACGGCACGTATATAATGTGGACTTCCCTGGTAGCTCAGCTGGCAAAGAATCTGCCTGCGGTGCAGGAGACCCCAGTTCAATTCCTGGGTTGGGAAGATCCCTTGGAGAAGGGATAGGCTACCCGGGCCAGTTTTGCTGGGCTTCCCTGTGGCTCAGATGGTAAAGAATCAGCCTGCAATGCAGGAGACCTGCGTTTGACCCCTGGGTTGGGAAGATCCCCTGGAGGAGGACATAGCTCCATCGGACCCACTCCAGTGTTCCTGCCTGAAGAACCCGCGTGGGCAGAGGAGCCTGGCAGACTACAATCCATGGGGTCACAAAGAGTCAGACACGGCTGAGTAACTAAGCGCAGCACACAGACACCTCTAGAGCGGTAAGGGTCCTTGACAACAGGGACGGAGAATGGCGTGGGGCTGGCTCCCAGCACCACGATCCCCCCGTGTGGATTCTGACATGGGACAGCACTCAGAATCGGGAAGGACGCGTAGAACTCCCAACACTCTCCTCGGCCGGAGATAAAACCTGAAGTTCAGGTCGTGTTGCTCCCACGTCTGTTATCGGGCACATATGTATTTACAACGGCTGAATCCTCCTGGTGCAATGGCCCTTTTATCAAGCAGGAGTGAGCCTTGGGGTCTCTAATCAAGCTCTTGGAGAGCAATCCCTCCTGTCTGATGTCTCCAAGGCCAATGTGGCTTTTGTGCGCTTTTCCCCCTAATCTTTTGCTTTCAGTCACTATGTTCAAGTATTTAAAGTTCATCTCTGATAGAGTGTTGTTGGTTCTCTCTTTTTTTTTGTTTACTTTTTGTTTTTGGCTGTGCTGGGTCTCTGTTGCTGCCTGGGGGGCTTTCTCTAGTGGCTGAGAGTGGGGGCTACTCTCCAGCTGTGCTCCCTTTGTCCTGGCATCACTTGTTGTGGGGCACAGATTTCTGCAGCTTCAGCTCACAGGCTCGGCAGCCGGTGGCCTCTGGAGCACAGGCTCGATAGTTGCAGTGCACAGGCTTAGTTGCTCCAAGGCATGTGGAATCTTCCTGGCCCAGGGGTCAAACTGGTGTCTCCTGCATCACAAGGCAAATTCTTAACCACTGGACCACCAGGGAAGCCCAGCTCTTGCTTTATTCTTCTGCCTGATGATCTTTGCCTTCATTGAAGTGTTTAAAGCTATGGTTTCCCCAGTAGTCATGTATGGATGTGAGAGCTGGACTGTAAAGAAAGTTGAGCACTGAAGAATTAATGCTTTTGAACTGTGGTGTTGGAGAAGACTCTGGAGAATCCCTTGACCAGCAAGGAGATCCAACCAGTCCATCCTAAAGGAAATCAGTCCTGACTATTCGTTGGAAGGACTGATGCTAAAGGTGAAACTCCAATACTTTGGCCACTTTATGTGAAGAACTGACCCATTGGAAAAGACCCTGATGCTGGGAAAGACTGAAGGCAGGAGGAGAAGGGGATGACAGAGGATGAGATGATTGGATGGTATCACTGACTCAACGGATATGAGTTTGAGTAGGCTCTGGGAGTTGGTGAAGGAGAGGGAAGCCTGGCGTGCTGCAGTCCACGGGGTTGCAAAGAGTCAGACACGCCTGAGTGACTGAAGTGAACCGAAGTGTTCAGCCCATTTACATTCAGCGTGCCTATCCATATGGTGGCCTTTAGGTCTGCTTTTGCTACTCGCTGTTTATTTGTCTCAGCTGTTCCATTCTTTCTGTCCCTCTTTTCTGACCTTCTTTAGTGTTGATCAAATACTTTCCTGTCTTGGTGACGGTCATGAAAACACACCTTTCGGATCTCTAAGTGCAGAGAGCGCTGCGCAATGCGAGTGCCTCAGTGTGTTTGGGAGACGGCCAGGCTCCCACAGCCAGGTCCCAGTCGGGAGTGTGCAGCCCTGCCCTCTGAGATGTGGGGCCTCCCTGGGGCTCACTTTTCCTGGAGGACCCCATTGGCCATATCACACTCTGTCAGCCCATATCACAGTCTCAGCCTCCTAGGCTTCCCTTCTCCCTTCCTGCTCCTGTGGGAGGGAGTCTGGAGCATGATCTGACCCAAACTCCTGTGGGCATCTTCTCCTGGAAGGCTCTCCATGCCCTGAACTCCCGTGGGCACCTTC
>NW_024070204.1:1428418-1441643 GCF_014754425.2 Oryx dammah
GGCTCTCCATGCCCTGAACTCCCGTGGGCATCTTCTCCTGGAAGGCTGTCAGATATCTAATCCCGTCTTTGTGTTTGCTCCGTGGAGAGCATGCTAATGTGTTTTATTTTAGTGCCTTTATTGACTTCCTGGCTGTGTCTCTGCATCAGTCCTTAGACACTGCCATGGAGATTACAACATGCATCTTAAACTTAACCCAGTCTGCCTAGAGTTGATATTCAGTTGCTTCAGGTAAAATGTGGAATCCTTATAATCCAATGAAGAAGTGAAACTCAAGGTGATACATGAAGGATAGATAAAATTTAGCAAAGAGAAAGGAAAGGTAGAAAGAACTTTCCAGGAAAACGTTATATAGAATAATAAGCAATTGCCTGGAACAGGACGGGTGAGGACAAGGGTGGCCTCAGAAGGGCTGGAGAGGAGACAAGAACTAACCTGTGGGGAGCACTTGAAAAGCGCCCCAAGCTCCATGCGATCCCTCCGAATCTCCACAGGAACTGTGCCAGGAGAGGGTTCTTGCTCTTGCAGCTCACAGATACACAGAGGCTCGCCCACGTCATCCAGGTAACATGGGGAGGCTGAGGGCTGGGGTTACAGCTGGCCCAGGTGAGGTAAAAGGCAGCGGTCCCAGGTTTTGGCCCCTAGGGGTCAGGGGCTGACCCAGGAGCCATGGAGTAAGACACGGAGTCAAGGCCGTTTTACTTTGCAGCCAAAGTCGTCAAACGCCTTCCTAACCTCGCTCGGCCTGGGTGAGACTGACCTGTGGCCCCTGCCGCCTCCCGCTGCCCCCAGAGGTGTGGTCTCCACCACCAGGCTCCTGGACTGGGGGCCTCCCCTCATCCACCCCCTGCCCCGACCCATACCTCAATGCCCCTGGCCTGCACTCTGTCTGTGGCCCAGCCCCGTCCCTGGGTTTGGTCTAAAGGCAGTGAGCGCACCAGGCGCCTGTCCTCGGCACCCTCGGGGAAGGAGGAACCTGAGTCCTGAGAGGTGATGCTCCTGAGACAGGATGCTGAGGCCACATAGAGGGCTGAGGGCGGCCCGGGGGCTGGACCAGGCTGTCAGCACCTGGAGAGGGGGCTGGAGAGACAGTGGGGTGGGCTGCTGTGTCAGGAGCGGAGCAAGCGGTCAGCCTGTTCAGGAGGAGTCTCAGGGGGAGTCACAGAGGAGGCCTGGCCGCTGCTGTGTGGGAGCCAGGACGTTCTCTCCAGGAGGGCAGGGGGGAGGGGGATGCAAAGGGGATAGAGGAGGGATGGGAGGAGGGATGGGAGGAGGCAGGTGGGGGATGGAGGGGGAGGAGGGATGAGAGGAGGAAGGTGGAGGCAGGGGAGGAGGGATGGAGGGGGAGGAGGGACGGGAGGAGGGATGGGAGGAGGAATGGGAGGAGGGAGGTAGGGAAGGGGAGGGAGGTAGGGAAGGGGAGGGCCACTCCAGGGGCCGGTCCTGACGCGCCTGTGCCCGTGTGGGTCCTGGGGCCTTGGGGCCGGTGCTCGTGCGCAGTGGGTGGTGTGTGGGGGACTCCTGGGTCAGCACCCCTGTCACCCGTCAGCCGTGATCACCACCTCTCTCTCTCCACTGGAAGTAAGGCTGCAGGTCTTGGCTGAATTCCAGCAGGCCATCCAGGAGGTGCTTAAATTAGAGCCCCGTCTCCCTCCTGGAGCTGTGGAGGAAAGAAATGCCGCGCGTGTGGCTTTCCATTTCAAAACGCAGGGAGACTGCAATCCCCACTTTCCGCACAAATAGAAACACACCTTACGTTGTTCATGAATTCAACAAGGTTCACTCCTGGGCTTTAGACGAGTGAGCCCCCGGCTTGCACTTGGTCCCCACGTCACGGCCTGCTCGTGTCCCCTTGTCATCCCTCCGCGGGGTGTCCAACACCGTCCTCACACACCTGGGAGCAGGGGCACGCACGTTTGCACACACATGCGACCCTGCGTGCACACGCCTGCGCCTGGTTCTCTGCCGTGCTTCTTCCATGGTTTCCACCCACAGGGGACTGCGGCGTCCACGGGAAGTGTCCCCAGTGTCCCCTCCCGACCACGCACAAGGCCACCCCCAGCCCCGCCCTCCCTGTCCTGTGACTTCACCCGCAGGAACTTGGGGTGCTTCCCCGGAAGCTGCTCAGAACAGTTCAGTGAGGACGGCACTTCGGCCTGCCTCCAGTTGCCCTCTCGCTTGGACCCCCTGAGATGGGCCCTCTGTGCAGACAGCCCGGGGACAGCCTGCAAACCGGAAACGCGCCACGCTCCCGTCCCGCTCAAGGCCGCTGGGTCAGTTTGCAGTGTCAGAGCCGGCGGGGGGCTCAGGAGGGCAGAGAAAACACTTCCTTCCCCCGTTCCGTAGTGTCCTCTTTGCAAAGAAGCAGAAGCAAGCAGAATGCTGGGCGGAGAGCCGGGTGGCTTCCGCAGAGGCCGCCCCCACCACCCTGCGCGCTCTGGCTTGCCTGCCTTACTTCTGGGAGCGGGTTGCTCCGTAATTCAGGAGGAGCGACAGTCAGTACATCCTAGGGCATATGATGTGCCAGCACACAGACTGCAGGCTCTTTCGTTTCAATTAGCCTCTTTGTTGCCAACAAAAGCCTGGCAAAGCCCCCTGCGAGCCGCAGGCCGGCCAGGGGCCCCTCTCCCCGTTCCTCCTGCCTCGCCGCTCCCTCGGCTTATCCGTGCTTGTTCCCGCCGTATTGTCTTACCTGGGATCAAGTGTCTTTGCCAGCGCACAGGCCAGGGCTGCCTCCCTCCTGACTCTCTGATCTCTGGGCTAATTGGCTCAGGTGTAAGCCAAGTCAGTGGGCTACGGCTTTGAAGTGGTGGTGCGGTGCCCACGGACCCTTCCCATCTGTGCATCAAATGCCAGCCACGGCCCCGGCTTGCCACGGGGGCCGCTAAAACAAACAAACAAACAAAAAAAAAAACAGGAGCCGTCAGGCTGCACGACTGGGCTTGGGGCCATGCGCTACCTGACTGTGAGTGCATCGCTAGCTTTGCAGGTTGGGCCTGGCTGCGGTGGGACCTGGGCCTAACAAGAGGGGGGCCTGAGCCAGGGCGTGCCGGGGTGTGGGCGGGCTGCCAGTGGCTCCCCCTTTGCAGCTGAAGCCACCCCACACTTTGATCAATGCTGCTGCCTCACGTTACAGGCGCAGGGCCAGCTCCCCGGCCCGCGTCGTGCTCTGCTTGACCACCGTGTGGTCACTGAACGGTCAGCCCCGAGGCACAGAGACTGCTGGCTGCCTAGCCTGATGTCCCTTCTCGGTCCCTTCAAAGGGTGTGCAGGGCTCTGGCCTTGGCGGTGTGATCCAGAGGCCGCTTTAAAAAGGAGCTAAGGCAGGTGCAGCCGACTCTGATTTTGCCCACATTCTCTGTTTTCAACACTCAAACCTACGCCGTGGAAAGGGCGCTGAGTGTGAGCTCCTTCCTGAGGAGTCTGGCCGCCAGACAATCCCCAGAGTCCTGCTCGCCTCTGAGGAGCGCGTGAGGACCCGTCCGCTTGGCCACCCCCTCAAGCTCTGCTCTGTGTCCAGCACTCACAGAGCTCTCCGTGCTCAGCCTGAGGCTAAACCCGCAACTCCTTCCAAACCCTCTTCCTGATGAGATATTTTGATAAACCAGACCTTCACGTAACCATGGCGGATGTAGGGAGCAGGCTTCAGTCTGGTTTAAAGGATACACCTGGGACTTCCATGAACTTCTGCATGGGGGCTGCCTGTGGCCAGGCCCTGGACTGCCTGCGTGCTCAGGACCGCTGCTTGCGGCCCTCAAAACCACCTATGAAGTATAATTTGTTCTGCAGACAGCATCCTCTCACTTGATTATTCCCAAGAAGGAAATGCTACGATTTGTGCTGGGAAAATCTTTTAAAAATGCTCATCACAAGATAAAATTGGCATGTCATATAGCTCAAGCATAATTTTATAATCTTCAATCTGCAGCACTTATTAAGTTATATAATGTGGGACGTATGTACAAAGGAATATTACTCAGCCATGAAAAAGATGAAACTGTGCCATTTGCAGAGCCGTGGATGGACTGTCGTACAGAGAGAAGTAAGTCAGAAGCAGGAAAACAAACATTGCGTGTTAATGCATAGATGTGGGATCTAGAAAAACGGTGCAGATGAGCCCGTTTGCAAAGCGGAAGTAGAGCCGGAGATGTAGAGAGCAGAGGTATGGACACCGAGAAGGGAAGGGGAGGGGGGTGAGTTTTGAGACTGACACATATCCTCTGGGCTGCGTGTGAAATAAATAACTAAAGAGGACCTGCTGTGTAGCACAGGGATCTCTACTCGGCGCTCTGAACGGGACGGAAACCCAAAAAAGAGGGGCTATGTGTGTGTGTAGCTGCCTCACTTCGTCGTACAGCAGAGCCTGACGTGACGCTGTAAAGCTACCATGCTCCAATAAAGATGCTCTTAAAAGCTGCAAGACTGTGATCTAGACTAGATGATAGATGCCTGTCCACTTGAGTATTAGGAGAGCTCGTTTCGTCTCCTTCGTTTAGTGACATCCGTGAAGTTTTTATGAAGGTTTTTAAGACAATTGAGACCGATGCACCTCCCCCTCAACTCGCATAAATTCCTCTTACTTGGTCATTTGAATACAGAACTCATTTAAATTCTCTAAGCCACATCCTGGACCTACAAACTTTCCAGAGGTGCTTTGAAGAGTCACACCTCACGCACTCTTGACATTTCCAAGGAAACCATGGACCACGGTCTCTGCAGAATGGTTTAACTCCCTGCCCTTGGTTTTTAATTATTACTGAGGGAGAAAGCCTGGGGAACGAGGAATTAGCGTACCGTCCAGACTGTCTCCCGAAGCTCGGCTAATTAGTGAGCAGCAACTAAATGACCGCCTTGCTCCGTGAGGGCAGTTTGGAGGATGCTTGCAGACGGAAAGAAAAAAAAAAAGCAGCAACTCAAGTTCGTTATCTACTGCCCGAATCTATCAGGTGGTGCAGGATTTAAGCAAAGATGTGGCTTTACACAGGCATATTGCAGGAAGGAAACGCGCTTCATGTGAAAAGCACACCCAGAAAGGTTAAGGCGCTGAGGCTTTCACACAGCCGCTGAAGTCTGGCAGAGGTGTGCTATTCTGGGCTTTCTGCATATTTTACGTCTATCATCTCTGGAGACCTGAGCCGTGTGTCAGGAGCGTGGGGAAATGGCAGCTGAGTCCCGAGGAGCGGTCTGGCCGCCTGTCATGATCTGCTTGATCGTTCCACAAATCCATCAGGACGGGCGTGGAGCGAGGCTCCCTCCAGGTTCAGTGAGGTTTGAAGGAGGATGCTGGAGTGTCAGGAATGGCCACGGTCCTCCGGCTCACAGGTGGAGGGGCGGCTGAGTCACGTTGGCCCGCGAGATGGCCCAGCCTCCCTTGCCTGGCCGCCCATCCGCTGTCCACGAGGGAAACGGACAGGGAGGGATGAGACACCCCAGCTGCTCTGGTCCACTTTACAGATGGGGAAACCGAGGCAGGGTTCGCCGTCAGAGAGCTGAATTCTGTGTTTATTGCAAAGCCTTCAGTCACCTTGTTGCCTCACAGTGAGTGCCGTTCAAGGACACAGCTCCAGGGAAACGCCCACTCCTGGGAACAGAGCATCCCTTTCCTGGAAAAGGCAGCAGGCGCCGCAGAAGTTGGAGTAGTCTGTGCTGTCATCGGCTTGTTTGTGCGCATGTTTAAGTGGGAGTGTTACCTTGAGATGCTATAAAGGAACGGAAGGCAAGGGTGCTTTTATTCATCACTTTCCATGAAGGAGGAGGCCACCAAGAGTTTGTTAAACACACAAAGGAAGGACGGTTCAGAGACACCTGCACAGAAGGCCCCCGACACAGGTGCTGGGCGGGAAGGAGCACGGCACTCACTCAGGTGCCAGGTGACCTTCCTGGGCTTCTGTGCAGCAGACGGGCTGCCGGCGCGGTGTCCACGGGGGTCTGTCTGTCTGCCGACCACGGGGATGTCATTAACACACGCGCAGCACTCACCTGGTCCAGCTACTCCTGAGGACACCGTTATAATGAGCCTCCCTGTGTGAGTTTGCAAGGGCTATTCTTTGAGAAGCTTCGACCTCATTACCAGCATTATCCTGCAAATTCTCCAACCACCCAAAGGAGTATTTTCTTATATTTATTATTTTTTTTCCCTCGTCCCAGCCCCAGAGAAGAGCTTTGCGGAAGAGAGGTCATCTTTGCAATGAGTGGATAATTATACTCCCAGTTAATTTAATACAAATGACCCGCATGAGTGATTTATGCCCAAAACATGGTTTTTCTAGGTATTATATTTTTATCTGAATTTTCAAGAATTGTTCACACTCCCCATTGAATTTTTAAAATTTGTAGATAGTGCATCAGTAATTCCTTTCCGAATGGTACTGCTTTGCTGCTTGTTAAGCAGTGTAAATGCCAGTATTCTCTTCACTGAGTTAATTCTGGAGCATTTTACTGAAGACATTCGTCCCGGTTGCCTCATCTCCTTTGTCTTTCGTCTCTGTCCCCTCATCTTCCTTTTCTCCGGCACCATCTTCCCCAGCTCTGCACGGTCACGCTCATGTCCCTTCCATCAAGCTGGTCTTTCAGTCCGAATTGTCCTCGCAATCTGTGTCAGCCACAGAGACAGCAAGAGGCCTACTCAGCAAGGACCACGGTCAGCAGACAAGAAGGAGGCTACGACTGCAAGTCCAAGTCCACGGTCTGTGTGATCTCACAGCCACAGCTAACAGATAAGAGCCCCTTATGTATCAGGAAACTTTCTAAGCTCCTCACTGAGACTCACTGAACCCCACGCCATGTGATTAGGCAGGTGCTCTTACCATCCACGCCTTCTGGAGGGAAAGGTACAGAGTGGCTAGCTCCCCCAGGGAGAATACCTCAAAGCTGATGCACAGGTGTGAAGCCCTAAGCGAGCCAAGGATGACTTAAGGATCTTTGACGACTCCAGGAATCAGCAGACTTGGTTTTACTGTCTGCATTTTCCTGAACGACCAAGGTCTGGTTTGAGCAAGGAGAGAAGTACATTAGGACTCCAGGTCTGCTGTTGAAGTCTGCACTGTCTGCAGAAGTCTGGGGGCTTCAGAGCTCACCTTTGACTACACGCCACAAGACCCGAGCTACTGCAGCTCCAACAGGTGAAGGCTTACTTGCCTCTTGCAGCACACTTCTAGAGGCCCTCAGCCCAGGGCCAGTGGGGGGTCGAGAAGAGTCCATGAGAGACCTGAACACTATCTTTCTCCATGTGCTCCCAGGAAAACTGCCAGTGAGTCTGTCTTTTTTCAACAAGGATATAGAGGCCTCCCAAGAATTTCCCATTGGGTAGAATCCTTACGTCTCATTGGACATCAACCATCTTTGCCTGTAAAGGAGTCATCCTTTAGTTAGATGTGGAAAAGTGCCTAGAATAAAATTGTTTAAGTAGGGAAGATGAGAAAATAAGATAGACAAAGAGTGATCTCTGCCACAGGGAGGGCATTGAGGAAAAAATAAAATTTGCTTGTTTTCAAATGGAGTCTTATCTCTAGAAGGGAAAATAATGTAAATTAAAAATATGTATCCACATTTTGTCCTTTCTAAAGGCAAATTTGGATTATATGTAATGTAATGTCAACCAATAAACTAAATTAAAGGTGCCGAGGCTATGTGGATCACAATAAACTGTGGAAAATTCTGAAAGAGATGGGAATACCAGACCACCTGACCTGCCTCTTGAGAAATCTGTATGCAGGTCAGGAAGCAACAGTTAGAACTGGACATGAAACAACAGACTGGTTCCAAATAGGAAAAGGAGTACGTCAAGGCTGTATATTGTCACCCTGCTTATTTAACTTCTATGCAGAGTACATCATGAGAAATGCTGGAATGGAAGAAACACAAGCTGGAATCAAGATTTCTGGGAGAAATCTCAATAACCTCAGATATGCAGATGACACCACCCTTATGGCAGAAAGTGAAGAGGAACTAAAAAGCCTCTTGATGAAAGTGAAAGAGGAGAGTGAAAAAGTTGGCTTCAAGCTCAACATTCAGAAAACGAAGATCATGGCATCCGGTCCCATCACTTCATGGCAAATAGATGGGGAAACAGTGGAAACAGTGTCAGACTTTATTTGTTTGGGCTCCAAAACCACTGCAAATGGTGACTGCAGCCATGAAATTAAAAGACACTTACTGCTTGGAAGGAAAGTTATGACCAACCTAGATAGCATATTCAAAAGCAGAGACACACTTTGCCAACAAAGGTCCGTCTAGTCAAGGCTATGGTTTTTCCTGTGGTCATGTATGGATGTGAAAGTTGGACTGTGAAGAAAGCTGAGCACCAAAGAATTGATGCTTTTGAACTGTGGTGTTGGACAAGACTCTTGAGAGTCCCTTGGACTGCAAGGAGATCCAAACAGTCCATCCTAAATGAGATCAGTCCTGGGTGTTCATTGGAAGGACTGATGCTAAAGCTGAAACTCCAATACTTTGGCCACCTCATGTGAAGAGTTGACTCATTGGAAAAGACCCTGATGCTGGAAGGGATTGGGGGCAGTAGGAGAAGGGGACGACCGAGGATAAGATGGCTGGATGGCATCACCGACTCAATGGACGTGAGTCTGAGTGAACTCCGGGAGTTGGTGATGGACAGGGAGGCCTGGCGTGCTGTTCATGGTATCGCAAAGACTCGGACACAACTGAGCGACTGAACTGAAGTGAACTTCAGCAATTTTCCTAGAACATGACTAGGGTTAGAATTCTTTTGCTTGTTTTTCTAGTTTGGAAGTTGTGAGCCTAACCCTGTGGGTAGGTGTTCTATCAAATCTGGAAAATGCACTGCCTTTTTTCCCATGTTCAATTTTCTCCTATTTTCTGTCCTTTCACCTCCTGGGAATCTGAGTAGACTGATTAGGGCTGTAACAGCCTCCACGTTTCTACAGTCATTTCTGTCTGGTCTCTGCCACTTTCTGTCTCGGCTACATTCCAGGCAATTTCTTCGGAGCTGTCTTCCGATTATCCAGTCACCCTTCAGTTGCCTCTAGTTCTGTGAGCATTCACTGAGGGCTTGTTTTGTTTTGCTTTATTTTCATCGTTATCATTTTTCATTCTAGTAGTTCTTTCTGGTACCATGTCAAGCATGGTGTTTTCTACAGGCTCTTGTTCTTCCTTTTAACAATTTTCAGTTCAGTTCAGTTCAGTCGCTCGGTCGTGTCTTAGACTTACCTATTTTGTATTATGTACATGAACATTCAAACCTCTGACATCTCTTACCTTTTCTCCTGCCTATTCTTGTGTTCATGCTGATTTTGTGTGTGAGTTTCCTACATTTTTAAATTGTAAACTTATATTGGGAAATCTCAAGGTAGAGAATTCTGAGGGGCTTGGGTGACGATAGTTCTTCTAGAGAGATTTTCTTTTGCTTCTATCCCTGATCTAGGTTGATATCAGCCTCAGTTCAGTTCAGTCACTCAGTCGTGTCTGACTCTTTGTGACCCCATGAACTGCAGCACGCCAGGCCTCCCTGTCCATCACCATCTCCCGGAATTCACTCAGACTCACGTCCATCGAGTCCGTGATGCCATCCAGCCATCTCATCCTCTGTTGTCCTCTTCTCTTCCTGCCCCCAGTCCCTCCCAGCATCACAGTCTTCTCCAATGAGTCAACTCTTCGCATGAGGTGGCCAAAGTACTGGAGTTTCAGCTTTAGCATCATTCCTTCCAAAGAAATCCCAGGGCTGATCTCCTTCAGAATGGACTGGTTGGATCTCCTTGCAGTCCAAGGGACTCTCAAGAGTCTTCTCCAACACCACAGTTCAAAAGCATCAATTCTTCGGTGCTCAGCCTTCTTCACAGTCCAACTCTCACATCCATACATGACCACAGGAAAAACCATAGCCTTGACTAGACGGACCTTAGTCGGCAAAGTAATGTCTCTGCTTTTCAACATGCTATCTAGGTTGGTCATAACTTTCCTTCCAAGCAGTAAGTGTCTTTTAATTTCATGGCTGCAGTCACCATCTGCAGTGGTTTTGGAGCCCAAACAAATAAAGTCTGACACTGTTTCCACTGTTTCTCCATCTATTTCCCATGAAGTGATGGGACCGGATGCCATGATCTTCGTTTTCTGAATGTTGAGCTTGAAGCCAACTTTTTCACTCTCCTCTTTCACTTTCATCAAGAGGCTTTTTAGTTCCTCTTCACTTTCTGCCATAAGGGTGGTGTCATCTGCATATCTGAGGTTATTGAGATTTCTCCCGGAAATCTTGATTCCAACTTGCGCTTCTTCCAGCCCAGCATTTCTCACGATGTACTCTGCATAGAAGTTAAATAAGCAGGGTGACAATATACAGCCTTGACGTACTCCTTTTCCTATTTGGAACCAGTCTGTTGTTTCATGTCCAGTTCTAACTGTTGCTTCCTGACCTGCATACAGATTTCTCAAGAGGCAGGTCAGGTGGTCTGGTATTCCCATCTCTTTCAGAATTTTCCACACACAGTGAAAGGCTTTGGCATAGTCAATAAAGCAGAAATAGATGTTTTTCTGGAACTCTCTTGCTTTGTCCATGATCCAGCAGATGTTGGCAATTTGATCTCTGGTTCCTCTGCCTTTTCTAAAACCAGCTTGAACATCTGGAAGTTCATGGTTCACGTATTGCTGAAGCCTGGCTTGGAGAATTTTGAGCATTACTTTGCTAGTGTGTGAAATGAGTGCAATTGTGCAGTAGTTTGAGTATTCTTTGGCATTGCCTTTCTTTGGGATTGGAATGAAAACTGATCTTTTCCAGTCCTGTGGCTACTGCTGAGTTTTCCAAGTTTGCTGGCATATTGAGTGCAGCATTTTCACAGCATCATCTTCCAGGATTTGGAATAGCTCCACTGAATTCCATCACCTCCACTAGCTTTTTTTGTAGTGATGCTTCCTAAGGCCCACTTGACTTCACATTCCAGGATGTCTGGCTCTAGGTGAGTGATCACACCATCATGATTATCTTGGTCATGAAGATCTTTTTTGTACAGTTCTTCTCTGTATTCTTGCCACCTCTTCTTACTATTTTCTGCTTCTGTTAGGTCCATACGATTTCTGTCCTTTTTCGAGCGAATATTTGCATGAAATGTTCTGTTGGTATGTGTAATTTTCTTGAAGAGATCTCTAGTCTTTCCCATTCTGTTCTTTTCCTCTATTTCTTTGCATTGATCGCTGAAGAAGACTTTCTTATCTCTTCTTGTTATTCTCTGGAACTCTGCATTCAGATGCTTATCTTTCCTTTTCTCCTTTGCTTTTCACCTCTCTTCTTTTCACAGCTATTTGTGTGGCCTCCCCAGACAGCCATTTTGCTTTTTTGCATTTCTTTTCCATGGGGATGGTCTTGATCCCTGTCTCCTGTACAATGTCATGAACCTCCGTCCATAGTTCATCAGGCACTCTGTCTATCAGATCCAGGCCCTTAAATCTATTTCTCGCTTCCACTGTATAATCATAAGGGATTTGATTTAGGTCATACCTGAATGGTCTAGCGGTTTTCCCTGCTTTCTTCAATTTGAGTCTGAATTTGGCAATAAGGAGCTCATGATCTGAGCCACAGTCAGCTCCTGGTCTTGTTTTTGTTGACTGTATAGAGCTTCTCCATCTTTGGCTGCAAAGAATATAATCAATCTGATTTCGGTGTTGACCATCTGGTGACTTGTAGACAAACATGAGATTTCTAAAACTAGCCAAGGGAAAGAGATGGTTTGCTTAACATGCTGCCAATCCAGAACTTTGTATTTGTGAAGGAAGGCCACATTCAGGGATAAAGTCATTGTAAAATAAGTGACTCTGAGTGAAATATCAAAAATGTAAGATTTGCTGCCCACGTATTCGTAAGGTGAGATCATTATAATACTACTGTATTGAACACACAAAATACCAAACAAAATCATTCAACTGAATCCAACAAAAAGTTTAATTTAAAAAGTAATAGGAGTATATTTTGAACAAGCTGAGTTTCCCCCAGCAATGCAGGATGATTAGCATTATGAAATTTGCCATATTAATTAATTAATTAATTTAATGAGAAAAGAGAATGTATCTGTGATAATAAGAGTGCAAAAAGCATTTGATACAACTTGGCACCAACTCATGATTTCTTATTAAAAAAAAAAACAAACACAAAACTCTTTTGAATTAGGAGCAGGAGAAAACCGTCTTCACCTGAAAGAATGTCTACCAGGAAGCCTACGGCAAATATCATGGTGAATCTTTAGGACCAGCTTCTTAAATTAGAAACAAGACAAAAACATTTACCAGTAGCTTTTTATTTCTATATTCTACGGGAAGTCCTAGCCACTGAAATAACACAGGAAAAGTATTAAACTGTGATAGGAGAGGCTACAATGTTCTTTTTTCATAAATTTTTCTAATCAGAAAACCCAGAATAATGTACAAACTGTTAGCGCAGTAATAGAAATTAGTATATTTTCTACATATAAACTCAATATACAAAAATTTATTTTAATACATCAAAAAAACCTAAAGATGTAATTTAAAAAATACATTAGACACAATAGTGTATAAAAGATAATGTAGATAATTTTTAGAGAAAATGACACATTTATTATAGATAAATTTACTTATTATAAAAAGTCTAAAGGGAAGACTTAAAGATCTATTTTTCCCCAAAGTTGTTCTATATATTTAATGCATTGACAGTAAAAATTCTTGTTGTCTCAAGGAGCTTGAGGTTGGGCCAAATATTGCTATAGGAGAAAACTAAGATTGCCTTATTAACTCCCAAAACTTATTATAAAGTCATTGTGTTGTGATCTGTGTTCTCCAAAAAGGCCTGTTCATGCCCCCTAAGCCCCAGTACCTATGATGTAGGATCTTCCCAGAGGTCATTACTGAAACTGGACCACACTGCGATAGTGGGGACTCTAAACCCAGCTGACTGCTGACCTTGTAAGAAGGGAAGAGACACAGGGACACACCCCCACACACCCCCACACACCCATTCACACACACCCCCCCACACCCCCACACACCCATTCACACACACCCCCCACACACACCCACACACACCCACACCCCCCCACACTCACACACACACACACACACACACACTCACCCCACCCTGACACCCCCCACCCTGACACACCCCCCACACACCCATTCACACACATACACACACACACACACAGCCACACACACACACACACCCCCATTCACACACACACACACCCACACACACCCCACCCTGACACCCTCCCCACCCTGACACACCCCC
>NW_024070204.1:1446643-1500998 GCF_014754425.2 Oryx dammah
ACAGCCACACACACACCCACACACACCCACATCCCCACACCCACACACACTCACACACACACACACCCACACACACACACACACTCACACACACATACCCATTCACACACATATACACACACCCATATACCCACACCCACCCACCCACACACACACAACCACATGCACACCCACACCCCCCCACATCCACACACCCACTCACACTCAGACACACCCACACACACAGAGGGAGGCCCCAGGGAAAATGAAGGCAGAGGCTGGCGGGAGGCTACCCCAGCCAAGGGACACCTGGGGCTTCCAGTCCCCACCAGAAGCTGGAAGAGAAAGGAAAATGCCTTCAGGGGCCACATGGCCCTGCCAACCCCTCGAGCTGGACTTCTGGCCTTGGGGACTCAGACAATACATTTCTGTTGTTTTAAGTTGCTTGGCTTGTGGTTCTCTGTTCTGACAGGCACAGGAACTAATCCCCGAGGCGTGTGCATGTTAGTTGCTCAATCGTGTCCGAGTCTTTGCGACTCCAGGACTGTAGCCCGCCAGGCTCTTCTCTCCACGGGATTCCCCAGGTGGGAATACTGCAGAGGACTGCCATGCCCTTCTTCAGGGCATCTTCCCAACCCAGGGATCGAGCCCACATCTCTTACGTCTCCTGCACTGGTAGGTGAGTTATTCACCACTAGCGCCACCTGGGAAGCCCACGGTAATATTGCATAATATTGATTCAATAATAGACAGCAGAACAGGAAAAAAAAGACTGGAAACACACCCTAAGCTGTGTGGACGTTTGGGAGTCAACAGAGGTAGTTCTCAAAACCAGGAGGGTGGGTAGATGGCTTTACAATGGGGCCGGGACAGCTGTGTTGGTCAGGCTCAGTCATATCCAACTCTTTGCGATCCCATGGACTGCAGCACTCCAGGCTCCTCTGTCCATGGGATTCTCCAGGCAAGAATACAGGAGTACATGCAAAAGGGGTCAGGGGCTCCCCAACCTGCATGACATTCAAAGAACTAAATATAACACAGATGGTTTTGCAATTGGTTTGAAAAATAATCTTACGGAGTTATAATTAGGAAATATTTTCAAAACAAGAGACAAAAGAATGAGCTGGGAAGAACAGGATGGAGACAAGGTGATCAAACGCAGGTGAAGGACAAAGACGGGGGTGAAGTGAGGCAAGCCTGCCCGATTCAAGACTGTCTCTAGTGCCAGCTAAGCGTTGGCGTTCAGGGAGAAGCCAGGCTTCCAGTCTCTGCTCCTGCCACGTTTTCTCTCCTTCAGAAGCAACTTCTGGCTCCTGCTTAGACACCCACACACATCACTGCTCTGGCTAATACGAAAAAGAAGCCCACTCAGATCCATTAGTATTTCAGGCCTTCATCCCTGTAACTACAAACCACAGTGTGACCCTCACCCAACATTTTGCATCTGTGCATTACGTGCTTGGGGTGTGTGTACCCCATATGCTTTGTGTTGAACCTGCATGAGTGCAGCTCGTGTGATGGTTGGCTCTATGTGTAACCTGGCTTTGATCGGATGTCATTCTGGGTGTGGTGGCGAAGGAGTTTCCCCTGAGATTAGCCTTTGAATCAGCGAACCGAGGGCACAGGTGTGTCTCCCAGTGTGGGTGGGAGCCTCCAGCGAGTCTGCTGAAGGCCTGGATAGGAGGAAGAAGCTGGGTCAGGGGAGCGTGCGGTTTCCCGCCCGTCTTTGAGCTGGGACACCACTCGTCTCCCCCCTCTGGACTCGGACTAGGATTTTCACTGTTGACCCTCCCAGTTCTCAGACCTTCAGACTCGGGCTGGGGCTACACCAGTGGCCTCCACCATCGTGTGAGTCGATTCCCCATCTCTATCTAGCAAGCTAGCTAGTTAGCTATTGTCTATCATCTATTCTCTATCTGTCATCTATCTGTTTATCTATCTATCACTTCATGGTAAACAGATGTAGGAAACAGTGACAGATTTTATTTTTCTGGGCTCCAAAATCACTGCAGATGGTGATTGCAGCCACAAAATTAAAAGACACTCGCTCCTTGGAAGAAAAGCTATGACCAACCTAGACAGCATATTAAAAAGCAGAGACATTACTTTTACAACAAAGGTCCATCTAGTCAGAGCTATGGTTTTTCCAGTGGTCATGTATAGATGTGAGAGTTGGACCATAAAGAAAGCTGAGCACCAAAGAATTGATGCCTTTGGACTGTGGTGTTGGAGAAGACTCTTGAGAGTCCCTTGGACTGCAAGGAGATCCAACCAGTCCATCCTAATGGAGATCAACCCTGAATATTCATTAGAAGGACTGATGCTGAAGCTGGAACTCTAATACTTTGTCCACCTGATGCGAAGAGCTGACTCATTGGGAAAGACCCTGATGCTGGGGAAGATGGAAGGCAGGAGGAGAAGGGGACGACAGAGGATGAGATGGTTGCCTGGCATCACTGAGTCAATGGACATGAGTTTGAGCAAACTCCAGCAGATAGTGGAGGACAGGGAAGCCTGGCGTGCTGCAGGTCATAGGGTCGCAGAGTGGACCATGACTGGGCGACTGAACAATTTATCTATCTATCAGCCTATCATCTATAATCAGTCAAACAGTGGATCAATCAGTCTATGCATCTATCCACCCTATCGGTTCTGTTCTCTGGAGAACTCTAATAAACTCTGATATGCCTTCCACCTTTCTTCATTCAGGAAGAAGGTTAGAACGCAGGCCTTGAATGGAGGTTCAAGCTCTCTCATAGGGCTGGACAACCCTGAGGGAAATGATCATCCCTTCTGGGGTCCATATCAAGTAAACACATACACACGCGCACACCGCCCCCCCACCGTCTGGCCTTTTATCACTGGCGATACAGTCATGACATTCAGTGTGGCAATCTGTTTACAGACTTTGCGTCGTCTTCCAGCTCTGAAGCTTGACATAAATCGGGGAAGACGACAAAGGCACAGACCCTAAGCCCCTGTGGTCTGAGCACTTTCCCGTGAGCTCCCTCTGGAACCCTCTGCACAGGTGACCCTCAGAGCATCTGCGTGACTCCTCAGACCTCAGCTGGATGATTTTCTGCACAAGGCTAAGTGCCAGGCTAAGACAGGAGCACTGCCTCTAACGCAGGGTGCAGCAGCAACTTTTGAGAAGCTAAAAATACTTATTTAAATGTTCAAAATTACTTTCGGGTTAATTTTCGCTTCGAAGACCAGCAGGCAGAGCCCCCTGCCAGGCACACAGCACGGTGTGCTGCCCCCCACTGCTAGGACAGCTGCCAGTCACTTTCTTCCCATTATTTTCAGACTGCGGGGCAGTTTGGGAACTGAAATCAGCGCACACATGCAGGGCAACGTGGGGAGGCAAGAGAAGCGGGGCTGAGGTTCCTAGGTTCCAGGCCCACTGGTCGTCGGGTCTCAACTGCCGAGCTGGCTGGTGCCCCTCAGACAGGAGACGCTGGCCTTCTCCAGCACCTCGGCTCCTCAACAGCCTAAGTTTGCAGAGAGCGATGTCCCGCCTTCCTGGAGCAGCCAGGCCTGTGGGCAGGACTCGCGCGGGGGTCCCTGTGTGGCGGCCAAGGTTGAGCTGGGAATCCCTGTGGCCTAAGGCGACACGTTGGACGGAAGGTGACCCGGGATCCTCCTCGGTCAGGAAGGTCAGGATGGCAGTGAGCTGCAGCTCTGGATGAACCTCTGCCCCGGTGTGAGTCAGCCAGCCTTCTGCTCTAAGCTATCTGAAAACCTTACTCTGGACACTGCTGGAGCCCAGGGCAGGACTCCTGTAACCTGGCTGAGCTGACCTGAGCCCCCGCCCTCTCTCACATGACCCTCCCTGCTCCTCTTCCTCCAGCTCCAGCCTCTGACCAGTGGCTACTTGGATGGTAGCCGGGGTGGGGTGGGAGGGGGTGGGGTGGGAGGGGGGTGGAGACACAGCTTCTCCTTCTGCAGATCCTCAGACCCCACGTCCCGGAGGCTCAGGCACCTTTTGCTGCCTGGACATTGAAGATACTCCCGAAGAAACTCAACATTCAGAAAATGAAGACCATGGCATCGGGTCCCATCACTTCATGGGAAATAGATGGGGAGACAATGGAAACAGTGAGAGACTTTATTTTTTTGGGCTCCAAAATCACTGCAAATGGTGACTGCAGCCATGAAATTAAAAGACACTTGCTCCTTGGAAGAAAAGTTATGACCAACCTAGACAACATATTAAAAAGCAGAGACATTACTTTGCCGACTAAGGTCCGTCTAGTCAAAGGTATAGTTTTTCCAGTGGTCATATACGGATGTGAGAGTTGGACTATAAAGAAAGCTGAGCACTGAAGAACTGATGCTTTCAAACTTGGTGCTGGAGAAGACTCTTGAGAGTCCCTTGGACTGCAAGGAGGTCCAACCAGTCCATCCTAGAGGAAATCAACCCTGAATATTCATTGGAAGGACTGATGCTGAAACTGAAGCTTCAATCCTTTGGCCACCTGATGCGAAAAACTGACTCATTAGAAAAGACCCTGATGCTGGGCAAGATTGAAGGCAGGAGGAAAAGGGGATAACAGAGTATGAGATGGTTGGAAGGCATCACTGACTTGCTGGGCATGAGTTTGAGCAAACTCTGGGAGATGGTGATGAACAGGGAAGCCCGGCTTGCTGCAGTCCATGGGGTCGCCAAAAGTCGGACACGACTGAGAGACTGAACTGAGCTGAGCTGAAGAAGCCCAGCCCGCCTGCTGAAAATCCGCACTGAATTATACCACTCTCATGATCCTGCATCCAAGCTCTGTGATTGTGTATTCAAAGCAAATGCATTATTTAAACAATAATACACTGTCTGTTAGTTCCTGGCTGGGTTAATGGTTGGCTAAAGCAATTACAGGCCCCAGGGAGGGGCTTGCTGGAGAAGAACTGCGATGCACAAGCAGCTGAATCGCGCCTCTTTACTGTGGGAATTAGAGCCTTTCATACCCTGTGCTGGGCTTCCCTGGTGGCTCAGATGGCAGAGAACCTGCCTTCAGAGCAGAAGACGTGGGTTCGATCCCTGCCTGGGTGGGGAAGGTCCCCTGGAGAAGGGGACGGCTAGTCACGCCAATATTCTTGCCTGGAGAAGTCCACGGTGTGTGGGGTTGCAAGGAGTCGGACACGACTGAAGCGATTTGCCACGCACACACACAAGCCGGTCGGCTTTGCGCGTGCCTGATTCTCACAGCCGCAACACTACGCGGTGCTACAATCGCGTCTCAGTTTAAAATCCCAGGATCGATGCCCACCATCCATCAGTGCCGTCTGCATCCTAAACTGTTTGCTGAGTGTTGTTTACATCTCAGCTCCTCAGAGATTTAATAAAGACGTTTCATTATTCGTGCTCACAGTGAGGACACTGTTATTTGTTCACATTGTATGAAAGTAGCAACTGGCCCTGGGCCTTGAGCCTGAGTCTGGCCATCCAGGCTGTGACAGAATGTGGAGCTGCATCCTAGGCTTCCTAAAGCTCCTCAGCTTGTAGGAGCCACGCTGACGGGTGGGTGTCACCAGGGTTGGCACTCATCCTGGTCTGACCAGGAGAACTCCAGCTTGCACTTGCCGTCCTGGAATCACTGTTGAACTTGATCTGTTGGTATGGCAAATTATAAGGCCCCAGGGGCTGCTGTCAGTGAGCTGAGTCTCAGTTTTCGCTCCGAGTGCTGGTCTCTGCTCACCAGGGCAGTCAGGGCAGAGCCAGGGAGAGGCCCAGGGCCTGCCGGACAATGCACGTTCCAGGGGCTCCTTCTTTGAGTCTCAGGCAGAGAAGTTGACATGCAATGGAGCTGAAATCCACTCCAGTGCTCCCAGGCCTGTGAGAGTCTAGCCTCGACACCGCGTCCTTAACAACTTTATGGTGGACCCACTCCCTGGAGTGTGGGCTCAAACCTAGACTGGCTTCTGGCCAGCCAAGTGTGACAAGCATGGGGGGAGCCACCCCCACAATCGGGTCACAAAGCTCTGTCTTAGCAGACTGGGGCAACAGGGCTCCCTGTGGCAGAGAGCCGGGCAGAAACACAGTGGTCCCCTGGGGCCGAGAGAGAGGGTCCCAGCTGAGCACTGGCAAGATGACAGAGACTTCAGTGCTATAAGTACAGAGCCGGGTCTGCTAACAATGTGACTGAGCTGGGGAGCACATCCTTCTCCCGTTGAGTCTCCGATGAGGCTGCCTCCTCCGTCAGCATCTGAGATGCTGCCTGGTGGCCCTGGATCAGAGCGTCGGGCTAGCCCATGCCTGCACATAGGACCTACGGGAATGAGGAGACGGTGAGTGGGTGTTGTTTTGAGCCATTTGCCACCTTGGTCAGAGCCAGTCACGCTCAGCTCAGTGTCCGCCCCGCCCCGTTCACCCCGCCTCCTCCAGCATCAGCCTCTTCTCCAGAGACCTCCAGCTGCAGGTGCTGACCGGGACCGCCTGCCTGGGTTGGGCCAAGGGCTTTATCCATGCAACAGTCAGATCAATTGCTTCAAATGGTGGAACTGCTCAGGCCCTTCCCATATCAAGGCCACCTTCATCCTCAGGGTCAAGTTTAAACACAATGGTGTAGTTTAGAAGCCAGTGTACCTCCAGATGTAAACCCAGATGACCTCCACCCCCTTCAAGCCACTCTGACAACTTTAGTCAACCTGGCTTTCTCTGTGACCTCTCACTAACTCCACCCACCTGATATCCGTCTGTTGCTTCCTAATTCTCTGGTAGGAGAGTGAAAGAGCCAGCTTAAGACTAAATATTAAAAAAAAAAAAAATCAAAATACTAAGACCATGGCATCCGGCCCCATTACTGCATGAAAAATGGAAAATGTGGATGTAGAGACTGACTTCCTTTTCTTGACTCCAAAATTGCTGCAGACGGTGACTGCAGCCCTAAAATCGGAAGACGAGTGCTTCTTGGTGGGAAAGTGATGATACACCTAGGCAGCGTGCTGAAAAGCAGAGACACTGCCCTGCTGACGAAGGTCCGTACAGTCAGGGCTGTGGTCTTCCCAGGGGTCACATTCGGTTGTGAAAGCTGGACCGTAAGGAAGGCAGAAGGCCACAGAATTGATGCCTTCAAACTGTGGTGCTGGAGAAGACGCCTGAAATTCCCCTGGACAGCAGGGAGATTTAACCAGTCAGTCTTAAGGGAGATCAACCCTGAATACTCATTGGAAAGACCGATGCTGAAGCTCCAGTATTTTGGTCATTTGAAGGGAATAGACAGGTCATTGGAGAAGTTCCTGATGCTGGGAAAAACTGAGGGCAGAAGAAGGGGGCATCAGAGGAGGAGATGGCTGAATGGTATCACAGACACAGTGGACATGAACGTGGGCAAACTGTGGGAGACGGTGAAAGACAGGGAGGCCTGGGGTGCTGCAGTCCATGGGGTTGCAACGAGTCGGGCATGACTGGGCGACTAAACAACAAGCTCTCTGGCCTCACACGGACACCAGTTCTCCCAGGAGCTGAGCGTCTCTGAACTCCCCTGCTGACCTGTGGACCCCTGGCCTGAGCTCCTTCTCTATGCGAGCAGCCTCTTCACTGCACTGAATTAGCCAGGGTTCGTCAGGGGAACAGAACCCACAGGATGTTACAGAGCAGGCCGGGCTTATCAGAATCGGAACAGGCTCTTCTGTTACGAGGCAGGCGTGCATACACACGCGTGTCTGTACCTGTGTGCACACACTCACATACACACACCCACGTGGCCAAGGGCACATGCCCCGTTCCTCCCCATCAGACCCTCTGGCCACGCCTGGCAGCCCTGGTAATGGATGGTCTATACCCACTGCAACTCTGCACATTTTCAGTCTTCACACTCAGCGTTCAGTTTCTCCCTCTCCAGGCAGGGCTGCCAGACCGCAGGGCTGTTAATGAGCTGGCAGCTCGGAATGTCATTAGGGGCCCTGAGGATGGTGGCTCTGGGTGGCTCAGGTGCCCAGATCACCCCCCTGCTCTGCGCGGCACGGGGGTTGGTAGCTCTTCTTTCACTGATTTCCCCCAAAGTGATACCAAGAGTCAACGCTTAACGATAATGAATTGAATTGTTCCTATCCAAAGTGGATGGACTGGCAGCATTCTGGAAACCGAGAGATCCTGGATGCCGGCTAAGAAAACAAAAGTAATCGGATTACACAAGGAAAATGAGATAAACATTCATTAAAATTACGGTAACAGGCTGTGATGGACGAGCTGGCAGAGGAGTGTGGCGGGGCTCAGGGCCCCCCTGCCAGGCCGAGGGTCCTGAGTGCCCCCCGTCCTGAGGAATGCCCTTGCCACTCAACTCAGGGGGAAGGTGTTTGGTTTCCCTAAAGGTTCTTTTAGGAAGGCTAACTTTTTAAAGGCACTTTTACTTTCTCATGATCAGCTCTCAAAAATGTTCCAGTGGAGCTAAGACCTTCCAGATGGAAAACATTTTTTTTTTTTATCGTTGTCTTTGGAATCCATAATTCTGGACATTTTGAGGGAGGCAAAGGTTGGCCCCCTCAGCATCCGCCCTCAGCATCCTCGGTCCTGGGTATTTTTGGGAGGGAAACCGCTTTTATGCCAACGTCCACACATCCCCAGACCCTCATTTATGGTGACCCACAGAAAGGTCCTAGAGTGGGCGGGAGACCCTCTGGGGTCTTCGGGTCCTCGGTTCTGTGACGACTGGGCTGGCCTTCTTCAGCTTCACTGAACTCGGCAGATGGGCTGGTAAGTGGCGTGAGGCGTCTGGGGAAGTGGCACCTGTCTAGGCTGGTAGCAGCCACCGTCAGCTAAAGCCTCAGGCGTGTCCATCATTCTTACCCAGCTCCGGACAGAGGCCACGACTTCTGCAAGCCAGCCCTCCCAGGGTTAGCAGCCCAGGCCTCTCAGTACCATGTCTACGGCTCGCGGACGTCAGGACGAGTGTGCTCATCGCAGAACCTGGCCTGCAGAGTGCCGGTGGGCGCCAGAGAAGCAAGTGTGAGACGCGTCCCTCCCGCCTCGTCAGCTGAGCCCTCGGGTGGGGGGCTGGGCGCTGTCTTGAAGGAGGCTGTACAGGGCCACTGAGGGGCAACCTGCCCCCCGCCAGGGGCTCCCAGGGTCCAGGGCCCTCGGCCCTTCCTGGACCCCCGCTGCGTGACTCACGCAGGACAGGGAGCCCAGGAGGAGGAAACCGGGACGGGGCTGGGCCAAGCCGAGAGCACCCCCTCTGGCCTGCTGGGGAGTCCCATGAGCTTGGGAGAGACCGTCGACAGCTCCCACCGGGGCCTCAGTCTTTTTATCTGTGCAAAGGTCCTAACTGCAGGATCTCCTGGGGTCCCTGGGAGGGTGACACAGACCGAGGGTCCAGTGAAATGAGAGCCTGGGAAGGAAGCGCCAACAGCATCTGTGCGTGAGATGCTCAGCCCGGTGAGTGACCGCAGGCGCTGTGACGTGGAGTGTGAGTGCTGGAGACGTGGAGGAGGCACCTTAAATAGCCAACAGCAGAGCTGCCATATCGGAGAATTCCACGGACTGTATAGGCCACGGGGTCGCAAAGAGTCGGACGCGACCGAGCGACTTTCACACACACGATCCAGCGATCTCACTCCTGGGCGTAGATCCAGACGAAACCACGACTCAAAAAGATACACGCACCAGTGTGTTCACAGCGCCACTATTTACAATAGTCAAGACTCACAGTCGCCAAGACCTGGACGTGAGTTTGCGTAGGCTCTGGGAGTTGGTGACGGACAGGGGAGCCTGGCGTGCTGCAGTCCGTGGAGTTGTGAAGAGTCGGACTCGACCGAGCGACTGGACGGAAGACTTGGAAACTAACTAACTGTCCATTGATGGAGGAATCAATAAAGACGGGGCACACATACAAAGGAATGCCACTCAGCCACACGAAGGGCGAAAATGCACCCAGCAGCAACACAGATGGAGAGAGATGACCGTACCACGTGAGGTGAGTCGGGCAGAGAAAGCCAAGCACCTGCGATACTCATACGTGGAGTCTAGGAAATGACAGAAATGAGCATATTCACAAAGCAGAAACCGACTCACAGAAAGCAAAGCTATAGCTACCGATAAAGGAAGCGGGCGGATGAAGCATTTGGACTGATAGATACACTCTGCTGCGTATAAACTGGGTGAGCAAGGACCTGCTGTGTAGCACAGGGAACCCCACCCAGTGTCTGCTAATAACCTACAGTGGAAAAGAGTGTCTCTCACTGGAAAAGACCCTGATGCCGGGAGGGACTGGGGGCAGGAGGAGAAGGGGACGACAGAGGACGAGATGGCTGGATGGCATCACCGACTCGATGGACGTGAGTTTGGGCAAACTCTGGGAGATGGTGAAGGGCAGGGAAGCCTGGCGTGCTGCGGTCCATGGGGTGGTGGAGTCACAAAGAGTCACACAAGACTTAGCCACTGAACAGCAACATAGGCGTGTGTGTGTAACTGAACCATTTTGCTGCTCCTGAAACCAACACAGGTCTGTCAATCAGCTCTGTTTCCACAGGGACAGAGAATTGCGACTGGAAAGGGCAGGGCCTCTCTGCTGCTTGGGGAGGGGCCAGACGCGTCCTGAGCCCCCAGGGCCCCGGGGGCCAGAGTGACTTGCAGAGGCACCCAGGGCCCCTTTTGTCCTGGTGAATCGCCTCCCCCACCCCAACACCACTGGCTTCATGCCTCCAAGCAGCGTCCCTTCCCTTCCTGGCTTTCCTCCTGGAGGTGGACTTGGGAGAAAGGACCTCACCTGACCCTAGGACAGCGCCCCTGAGGTCTGCTCCACTCCTGACAGGGCCTTGGGGGGTCTCCGTGTGCTCTGGCCACGTCGGCCTGCGTGGGTGCCCCACCCCTGCCACAGGCCGCGGGGTTGCCATGGAGGCTGTCACCTGGGAGACCATCACCCAGCAAGGGTGACCTGCAGTGCTCTGCCTGCCTGCCGTGGTCCATCCCGCCCTCCTGGGTGCTCCCAAAGGATGCATCTGGCCCCCGGTGATGATGTGATCTCCACCCAGACAGGGTCACCTGTGAGGGTGCCAGGACAGGGCTGGGCGGGACTGTCCGGAGAACAGCTCACGCAGCCACCCCACAGGGGACGCTCTTGTACAGATGTCACCCACTTGGTCCCAGACTGAGCCTCCAGCCCGCCTTTGTCTCAGATACACCCTCCCCAACCTGCATCTGGAGTCCCGGAGCCCTGGGGCCCCTCCCGTAGTGTGTCTGTCCTCCACGTGGACAACAGGAACCCGCGGCCACGTAGGGATAAGCAGAGCCCGGGAGCAGCTGGTCCTAGGTGGTCCTGGCCCTGAGTATTTGCAGGCAGGAGTTTCTGCTTTCTATCCTCAGACCCTCACATCTTCTGCCTTCTCCTGGAAGAGGCGGCCACGTCCAGCCTCCTCAGTCTTAGGGGATTTGGAGACAGGTTGGAGCTGGCGCAGTGGCAGGCAGCCTGCCCAGTGACTGCTCTACAAGGAGGCTGAAAAGACAAAAGAATGTTTTAAAATGTGTAAACAAATACAAACACAACCTAGACTTTTTCATGATGTTCTAAAGAAGACCACACTGCTGAGCCCACGTGTCATTTTTGCCGTAAACTACACGGAAAGCTGGAGCTCTGGCTGTAGTGATCATATATCTAAGCCAAGAATATTCATGCATAATTAGCTTCCATTATGTTCAGTCTTACACGGCGATTCATGAGTAAACCGCTGAGCTTCATCTTTCACGGCCTGCCTGCCCTACCAAGGTCAGACGATGCCGTGCTGGCTCCGAGCACACAGGGGCAGCCACCTGACCCCGCAGGCTGCCAGGAGGCCCTTTCTTCTCAGCGAAGAGCTGGCTGTGCCCGCGGTCAGCAGGGGGAGCGCTTTGCTCCTGGGAGGAGCTGCGACAAATTCCCAGGTGGAAGATGCTGTGAGACACGCTCACTCTTCTGCATAAAAATGGCAGATCCTGAGCAGGAAAACGGGACAGATGCTGGCAGGCTGGAAACTGCGTCAGCGCGTGGGCTGGATGGCACGCTTGAGGAGCCAGGGGCGCCGCCCCGAGCTGGGAGCCACGGGCGTGGCAGGCCTCTCGGCGGGGGCTTCCTGTCCACTGCCGCGTCCAGGTCCTCTGAGGGGCTCTCTGAACACTCAGGGAGGCTGAGTCCCTGAGGGACCTTCAGATGAGGTTTTATCATCACTGTTGTTCACACAAGGAAATGCCGCCTGTGGGAACAAAGGTTGGCGGCTCTGAAATTTCACCGTTTCCACCAAGCACATGGGATAAAGCAGCACTTCTCCAAGAATCCCCTTCTGAAAAAAGAGTCTATACCCCCTCCAGTGAAGGATCTGCCTCCAGGCTGATTCACTGAGGAGGATGCATTCGTGTCTATACCCACGTCCTGAGCATGCAGCCGGCAGGGGCTCCGGCACCGCCCAGGGTGCTGGCCCACATCGCTGGTTTTCAGTCGCTCAGTTGTGACCGGCTCTTTGCGACCCCATGGACTGCAGCACACCAGGCTTCCCTGTCCTTCACCAACTCCCAGAGCTTGCTCAAACTCATGTCCATTGAGTCATGGTGATGCCATCCAACCCTCTCATCCTCTGTCATCCCCTTCTCCTGCCTTCAATCTTCCCCAGCATCAGGGTGTTTTCCAATTAGTCAGCTCTTCACATCAGGTGGCCAAAGTATTGGAACTTCAGCTTCAGCACCAGTCCTTCCAGAGTTGATTTCCTTTAGGATTGACAGGTTTAATTTTCTTGCTGTCCAAGGGGCTCTCAAGTTTCTCCTCCAACACCACAGTTCGAAAGCGTCCATTCTTCAGTGCTCAGCCTTCTTTGTGGTCCAACTCTCACATCTGTACATGACTACCGGAAAAACCACAGCTTTAACTATATGGACCTTTAACTATATGGGCTAACTATATGTCAACATCCACAAAGTGATGTCTTTGCTTTTTAATACACTGTCTAGGTTTGCTGTAGCTTTCCTTCCAAGGAGCAAGTGTCTTTTAATGTTATAGCTACAGTCTCCAACCACAGTGATTTTGGAGCCCAGGAAAAGATACTCTGTCACTGCTTCCACTTTTTAACCTTCTATTTGCCTTGAAGTGAGGCTCTAAATGACCCACGAGGCACCCGCCTTTCCCTCATGAGTGGCCTGCCCACCTCCTGTCTCATGGTGAGACTCCAGGGCTGCGTTGGAAGCACTTTTCAGTTGATGGGGACCAAGGCTACACCTCCACGTCACAGGAGCTCCAGGGCATGGAGTGGGGCTGCCCGGGAGAGTGGCCTCAGGCTCAGCCCAGACGCAGCGGTAGACACCGTGGTCTGGCCGTGGCTGTGGGAAGGGCCCCCCCGGGAATGCTGTGAGGGACCTACTGGGCTACAGGGTGGTCTTGGGCACCAGCTCGGCTCCGGAGCATGGGGGCCCCAAGTCGAGCTCTTCTTGGCCTTCTGCGGAGGCTTTTGGTCACATGTTGGTAGGACACGTGGGGTGGGGACCAGGAGCCCCTTCTGTCTGCACCTCCTCACTCAGCTCTGCCCTGACTGAAGCCGGAGGGTGGCGTCTGCAGCCTCCTAGCTTGTTGGAGGAAGGGCAGCCAGGGGCAGCAGGGGTCCCCAGGGGCTCTGGGAAGGTTGGGTCAGAGCTCCTCTAGGGCCGCTGTCCCGTCCACCCCCCATGCAGCCCGCCCCGGGGCCCAGCCCCCGGGATGGAAGGCCAGATGCCTCGAGCTGATTGTCCTTCCCTGGATGGTGGGACTTCCGGTAAAAGCCTACTGGCCACAGGCTGGCCACAAAGTTCGGTGCCAAGATTTCACCAGCCAAACAGCCGGAGACCCGACCTGCTGCTTCAAAGCCCCTTTCTCAGCTGGGGACGTCATCCTCTCCGTGTACCACGGCTGCAGCGACAGGACCCCACGCGGGAGGCTCCGCTCCCCCAGGTCTCCGCTGAGCGGTGGACAGGCCCGTGGAGGGGTCAGGGCAGAGAGCCCTGCTCCTCCTGCTTGGCCTGTGGGAAGGGGAGACGTGAGCCCACACGGTCCCTGCAGAGGGCGGCCCTCCCCATCATCGTGTGTGAGTGGGGTGCCCTGCAGTCCCCCATCCTACAGAGCAAGGGAGCGGGACCCCCGAGCTGGGAGAGGGTTCTGGAGTCCAGACCGTGCTCTGTCCACAGCCCAGGATATACCACCCACACCAGGCCGCTGGCTGTTAACACACGACTGGACGTGCTTTTGTATTTAAAAAAAAAAAAAACAAAACACACAACAGAAACCTCATTACTGCGCAGACAATCGCTCCCACCTGTCAGCCTCCCGCAGGGTCATCTCACACAGCAGGCTCCCCAGCAGGCGCTGGGGCACGCCCCTCCTCCCGCCCATAATTGCGGGAATGAAGCCCAGGAAGGCGCCTGGTGGGCTGCAGAGTCATGAGCCATACTCAGGCGGAGGGCGCATCTCTCATAACCGGCAGCAGCTCTTCGCCCCACCAGCCTGACCTCAGGTCAAGGTGAATGTCGTTGCGCCGAAGTCAGGATCCAGGACTGCAGACGGCGGCTCTGCGGGCGTGCCGTCGGGGCCTCCAGGTTGGGGGAGCGGCACCCAGGCCCCGGGCAGGCCCCTGCGGCCCGTCGGGAAAGTCGAGGGACTTCTCTCAGCCTTGTGTCCTCAAGACCCACAGAGAGGAGCCCCGCCCCTGTTTCCATGGGGATCATTTCGGAAACCTGACCGCCCCGCCGGCCGCGGAACTCACCCCTGGTGCTCAGGGACAGGGCCGGGACTGGACGCGTCGCGGCCACAGACCCCCGGGGCGAGGGGCAGGCAGGACCGGGGTGGACGGACCGCACTCGGGCCCCGACGGAGGTCCCGGCCGTGGTGAGCGCGTCTGCGGCTCCCGGCGGGCAGGCGTCTGGGCCGAGGTTCCCCAGGCGCGCAGGGGCCGGACGATGCCCGCGCTGGGAAGCCGGGTGTCTCGGTCCCCTCTGAGGGTCGCCTGCGGTCCACCTGCTGCTCTCGCAGGTGTTGCTGAGGATGGAGCATCTGGCCGCGGGGCACGCGCGGGTCCGCGTCATCCGTTTTTCCGCGGCTGCTGACGGGTCCGTGACGAGAGGACGTCCGCTGGAGCGGGTGGGGGGCGCTGCGCGAGTGGAGAGGGCAGCCCCGACGACCACGAACTGCTCCGAACCGAGGGCTGCTAGGCACACGGGGGTGCCCAAGAGCTGCTTCCAAGGACGCGGCCCTACCTGCCTGTCTGTTGTTTTTCTCCCAAACGCCTTCTTCCGAGTCTGTTGCCCCTCTGCCACCGCGGCCGGGTCTTCATGTCTCAGATCCTGCCCAAGTGCCCAGAGGGCACAGCCAGGCAGGTGGGGGCAGCTGCCCGCCCCGAGCACCCCCCCCACCCGGTCAGGCCCCTCCCCGGTGGCTCAGAGGGTGTCCCCGTCACCTGCCAGCCCAGTCATTGTGACACAGCAGGGGCCCCGAGGTTCAGCCCACATCCCAAACAGCGGGGTCCCCGAGCCTGGCGGGTCCTCCGTTCCCGTCTGTCCATCCGTCCCCAGTCTGTCTGTTGCCCACAGCACCCTGTGGTCATGCTCGCGCCCACCCCACCCAGTCATGGAGCTGCTGTGACTGTTTCCTCTGCCGTTCGGCCCGAGACCCATCTGGCTAGTGGGTCACTGTCCCCATCTCAGGCCGGACACCCAACACTTACAGTTCCCTGGCTGATTCATGCTGATGCTTGGCAGAAACCGACACAGTACTGTAAAGCGATTATCCTTCAACTGACAATAAATCAGTTAAAAAGGAGATTTTTTTCAAGAAACAAGGTTTATTGTCTGCTCTGCTGGACGGGACACGCCGTCAGCCCTGAGTTGCTTCTCCTGTCCTGGGCTCTTGGCATCGTGCATTTCCGGGGCTCTTAGCTCAGAAGTCTGAGCAGCAGTTTGGTTTTAATCAGAATCAGCCACAAAGTCTCCCAGTGTGTCCCTCTCCTGCTGGGAAGAGGGCACAGGGTCAGGCCCTTGGGAACAGGACAGAGCGACTGGCTCCTCGCTTTCTCTAATGAGGGCCCCCAAGCCGAGGCTCAGGGGCCCCGAGTCAGCCGGGCTCCTGCCCCAGCTCAAGCGTCCCGTGTGGGTTTGTCAGGGATGAGCTCTGCGGACTTAGCTCCCTTCTGGGCAAGGACAGCCGCTTGACCATGAGCAGATCTGGGATTTCTCCCCTTCAGAACGTGAAATGACTTTAATGGCACAGAGAGCACTGAGTCGTCTTTGGAAAGGGAAGATACCCCAAATCAAAGGATACAATAAACACCCCCACTGATCTGAGGTCACCCCACAAGCTGAACCCCAGGGGTACTGCTGACGGCCACCACGTGGGCTTTGAGTTCTCAGTATTTTCTTAAAACCACTAAGGCGGCAGGAAGAGGGGACCAAGAGCTGGGAAACCTCGCCCCCCGACCAGCCCAAAAGAACACCCAGGACGGCACCTGGCCAGGTCCTGGCCCCTGGCTTCCCCACCCCCACACTGGGGTAACAAAGCTCCCTTCTGCAACATCTGGGGAGTGCCAAGACCTCCGAGACATTTCTTTCAGGCTCCAGGAACTCCCCACAAAACCTAGCCCCTGGGGATGATGGGTGGGTGGGTTCTGACCACCTGGGTGCCTGCTTGGGGGAGCAAGGCTCACAGTGTGGCGGATGTTGAGACAGGAAGAAGGCAGAAAGGGGTCCCGCCCCGCCTCCTCCACCCCCAGGCTCAGCCGCTGAAGTGGGCATTCCCCAGTCCGGCACCATCTGTAACGTGTGGGAGGTTGTCCGTATCTATGATTATTCGTTTTATCCTGACAGCATGCACGAGGTTTCTGGGTCAAAAGGTGGATGATGCCCGCTCTTACACGATGCCTGTGCGCTCTGAGCCCTGGGGAGAGGCAGAGCGGGCCGAAGTCCTGCTGGGGAGGAGCCTCAGCGACGAGCCTCAGGGCCGCTGTCGGACTGTGCAGGAGACACGAGGGCTAGGCACGCGCTTTCTCACTGATATGCACTGCTTCTAAAAGGCAAGAAAAAGAAAGAATGGGGGGAGGGACAGAGGGAAGGAGGGAGAGAGAGAGAGGAAGAGAGAAAATGTAATCCAGAATGACTCAGCTAAGGCAGACAAGAGTTAAAGAAACAATGACCCCCATTCCTTCCTCTCAGCCAGTCCCAGCTTTTGGCGCCCGGCCACGGGGCGTCCTGAGGCAGCCCCCTGTGTTCAGGAGCTTCCCTGGTGGCTCAGCTGGTAAAGAATCTGCCTGGAATCCAGGAGACCCCGGTTTGATTCCTGGGTCGGGAACATCTGCTGGAGAAGGGACAGGCTGCCCACTCCAGTATTCTTGGGCTTCCCCAGTAGCTCAGCTGGTGAAGAATCCTCCTGCAGTGCGGGAGACCCGGGTTCCATCCCTGGGTTGGGAAGATCCCCTGAAGGAGGGAAGGGCTGCCCACTCCAGTATTCTGGCCTGGAGAATTCCATGGACTGTATAGTCCAAGGGGTCACACACAGTCGGACACACTGAGCGACTCTCACTTTCTGCGCTCAGACTCCTGGCGGCCTGGGTGGGGAGGGGTCTTGCGCCCCCTTCTTTCTTGCAGGAGCTCTGCCACGGAGCAGCACCGATCAGAAAGCCCGCCCGCCCGCCCGCCCGGACCCCACCTGGACAGGGGCAGCCCCGGCTGGTGCCGGGCCCAGCAGCCGTGGTTCCGGCAGAAACAGGCCAGCGCTCAGCCTGCCCCGTCGGCAGCCTGCGGCCGGCCCGGGGCCTGGCTCCACACAGCACCACCCCAGACGAGCTGCGGTCTTCTCTGTCTTGGATTGTTTCTACCTTCCAGAGGGGTAAGTCAGGATCCAGTCTCCACAGAGACGCAACGGAGCTGGCCGAGAGCTCCTTGAATATGGGGGTAAGTGTCGTTGGTAATAAGATTCATGACGGTGGTGTAAATTGCCAACAGGCTTTATTGAGCTGCAATTACTAACTTAATGGAGAGGAAACTTGCAAACGGATTGAACTTCTGAGAGGGTAAACGTGGACACCGGGCTTTTGGGATCTTCCCTCAGCACTATTTCACTCGTGGCTCAGAAGCCAGGTGGAGTCCTGGATTGTGAACTGGGCCAGTGAGACCCGAGGGGGAGACCCAACGTTCCCCACCCAGAGCACGTCTCTCCACCGATGGCTGTTTCTCCAAAGCAGGGAGCCAGAGTGAACTTGACCCCAAGCTCCCCTCTGCACGCAGCCCGATCCATCCATCACTCAGAGCGTGGTTTAGTCCACAGACATGCCAGGGATGCAGGAAGGCACCATGCGGAGGACGGGCGCTCCCCCAAAGCTGCCTCTCAGACAGTGGGTCCTGAGGGCCCCCGGCCCGCATCCAACTAGGATCCCCTAAAACCCCTCACCTGGCCAGACACAGGTCTGCACGCGGTCCTGCAGTTACACACACATCCCGGGTCCACACGGTGACATGCGCGTGGACTCCCCGCCTCCCCACGTGCCCTCGTTTCTCTCTAGCCCTCCCAGACCCTCGGGTGGGGCTGTGCTGTGTACTTCTGCGTGCTTATCCAAGCTTTACATGTGAAAGCTCACTTCAATCCACTCTCGATTCCCCACCCCTGTGGAGATGACGCCCCCTTCTCTGGTGAACCTCTGTGGCTGGGCAATGGTCTGACGTCAGTGAGATCTCAGGAATCCCTCAAACACCAGATTGTTACAAGGCTCCCACATGCCAGATCCGTGCCCAGCTCTGAGAGGCACATCTAGGTAGTTCCTGCCCTGACAGCGTTGGCCGCTCGACTGGCAAGCTCAGCGGGTACAGGGGACACTGACGTTGCAGGTGGAGCCAGGGTGGAGGTTTTTCCTGGAGACACTGTGGGTTTAGAATAAAACTGTGAAAGTCTATGCAGGCTTGGCCTCTAAATGTTTGTGATCAACTTTTCACTCGAGCCCTGTATTAGAAGCTTATGTTCACCAATCAAGATTCGTTTTACACAGATCTCAGTTCAACATCAGGGGACATGTGGGTAATTGGAAATGTCTATTCAAAATGTAATTAAGGTACAAATCCCTTGTTGAGATCTAACTTTTATTGGGACAGTATTTGTATCAACAGGTGTTGATAGGACACCTTGGAGAGGCGTTGGGAGAACTCTGTGGGCCTGTGATCTAATTGGTAAGTCCTACAGTTGAGAGGTGGATAATGGTAAGATCTGCTAAATTTATGTTTAATTGGCAGCTAGCTTTTTGTCCTATATTACCTTAAGATGCTAACTCGGTTGTGCTGTATCTGGGCTGCCCTTGTTACCAGGTGGCCGCCAGCCCAACTGTTTCACAGTGGTGATGTGACGACTTCCGAGGCCTTGGTATTAATTTCGTGTTTACAGAGTTACCGCTCAGAAGCAGGGCTTCCCAGGTGGTTCAGTGGTAAAGAACCTGCCTGCCAAGGCAGAAGATGCAAGAGATGTGGGTTTAGTCCCTGGGTTGGGAAGATCCCCCGGAGGAGGAAACGGCAACCCACTCCAGCATTCTTGCTTGGAGAACACCATGGACCAGGGAGCCTGGTAGGCCACAGTCCACGGGACGACAGAGAGTCAGACGTTACTGGGAAACTAAGCACACTCTGGCATATTGTACTAATGGGCAAGACGTTCCATTGCACCAAGTTCCTCCAGACCAGGGGTCGCATCTGACTTTACTTTGATCCCCAGAAATGCTAATTCCTGACACACAGGTGAGAAAAGAATGTGTTCAATGATGGGCAAAATTACACATACGTTAAGACTTGATAGGAGTTATTGAATTATTGACTTTACAAACGAATTCTTTATGAGCCCATAATGAACATAATTATGAATCCTAAATGAATATAACAAAGCAGCAGTATTCTTTCTAATTAACTGTTAGGGTCTATAAGGAATTGAACTGTGCAGAATGGCATGAAAGTATTTTGAATGTCGGTGACACGTCTACGAACAGCAACACACACATATATGTATATGCATATACTCACTCACTCTCGAGTAATCGGGAACTATTCCAGGATACCGGCTCACATTCGACTCGGAGACTTACTTTTCAGCGGCTTCTGTACTTTTTGCCTCTTGTTTCTGAAAGTGGTCAAAGCGTGGGGACAGGCTGGAGGGCGGTGATGAGCGCTGGCCCCTCACGTTCATGCTGGTGCTCGGGGTGTCAGTTGCAGAGAAGTTTTTCAGCCAGGGGCAGGCGGGGTGCTGGGAAGCCCCACGGCCCATTTTCCTGGGTGCTTTTGATTTACAGACTGCTGAATCAGAGCTTCAAAACTGGTCTGGGGAACTTGAGAACCCGCTTGAGTTTTTGCCCAGCACCCTCCTAAGCTGAACGGCTCTCTTAGGGTGCAGATCTGTTTGCTGGTGTCCTTTCTGCCAGTCTGGATCTCTGGGGGTGGCTCGAGTGTCTTGGCTGTGTCCTGAGTCAACACGGCTCTGGTGGTGCGTCAGGAGATGCTGCCCGGCTCTGCTCTGTGGCAGGACCTCGGCGCACAGGAGCTGGGGCAGGTGGGAAACCGTGCCAGGGGTTGGTTCCCACCCAGTAGGGACTCAGTCTCAGACACAAGGTGATGGTCAGGGTCAGCAGAGGGCTGCAGACTTGCGGGGGAGACCCCGTGAGACCAGGGTCCACGCGTCTGCAAGACTCCAGATCCAGCAGGATGAGGCTCACTTAGGATGGGGGCATTGCTTCTTGATTTCATCTCCAGTGAGAGCAGATATTTGCAGACAGGGGACCTGGGCGCTGGTGAAGGAGGCCAGCCTGAGACCCTCAGCCTCCAGCTGTGGCTCAGCAACTTAGGCGCCAGGAGCGGGACACAGGGCCTGTCGTCCTGCACCCATCCTGGCCGACACGTGCCTCCAGCCCAGGCTGCTCTCCTGGCAGCTTGCGGCTCGGAGGCTGAACCACACGGTCCCAGTAGTGTGGCGCTCCGTTGCCTGGGTCACCCTGGAGAAACTTCATCACGGGCAGGACATGTCAAAATGAGTCACTAAAGATGCAAACGGCCCCGGCGATGGAGCGGAGCAGGCGTCGGGCCATCTGTTCCGAGCGCCGGCCTGTGCTGGCACCATGGGCGCTGACTCACTCTCCTCGCCAGATGAGAACCAGGGCTGGGCGTCAGCTGACGGCCCCTGAGCAGCCAGGCAGGATGTGAGCAGCCCGCCCCTCCTGCCCGGGGGCCTGGGGCTCTGGCTCGGTGGGTGGGCAGGGGCAGCAGCTGGCACAGCTCGGGACCCGCTTCCCCAACACACCCTCCCTCTATTTTTCCTCTGCTGCAGCTGTGAAGTGCAGAACATGCAGTCATTACCAGCAGAAGTGCTGGAGTGGAGAGACACAGCGTGTGTGTGTGTGAGGATCGCCCCGCTCCCTGCTGCGTGACGCCCGCACCTGGCCCTGGGGTCACCTTGGCTAAACCTTCAGTCCCGCCCACTCCCTCACCAGCTGCGACCCTGGAGTTGCCTGGCCTAAACCAGGCGTGGAAGTGTTTTCGAAGGACAGCAGCAATCCTGACTTCTCTTCACCTGAGCTGCTGGTGGAGAAAAGCTCCCTTTCAATGGATCTGACCCAGGAGCGCATTCAGAGCTTCTCATTTTGCTTCCACACGCTGTGCAGAGTCACCCCCGAAATCTGGAGCTGGACGCCTGCGTCCTTCCCACCCACACCCACCTGCGGAGTCAGAGGACAAGCCCCAAGGAGTCACACCAACCTCAGGGACTAGTTGCTGTGATTGTGTCAGTAAATTAGGAAAGTGGGCCGGGGGCTCCCTGGAGAGCATGCCCCTGTGTGGGATAATTTGAAATTTAACTCCCGGGCATTGCCATAAACCGGCTTTGATTCTGGAATCCATCCCACTTGTGGGGGATTTGAGTTGGGAGGACCCACACCAGAGATGGCAGGAGGCCATTGGGTTTCTCCAGAGTTAAACTCTTGGAGTCTTGGTGGCCTCGAGGGAGAGATCTCAGGACTGTGAGCATCCTTCCTGGGTCCAGGATCCAGGCCCCTTGGACCACTTGTCCCCCAGGGACTGTGGCCTCCCCAACCCCGCCTCTGCTGGCCTCGCTCTAGGAACATGACCCTTCCCTTCCTTCTGGGAAACTTTCAGACCAAAGTGGGGTCCCTCCTTCCCGCTCCCTGTCCTGCCGTCTGGAATCCGCCATCACCTCGGCCTGGCGGGTGCACAGGGGCCAGATCCTTCTCTGCCTCACCTGCCCTGGCCTGGGCCATCCCCCACCTGTACAGCTCCCTGGCAGCCTCCCGCCTGGTCCCCCATGTCTGCCCAGCAGACGTTCCCAACCTGGCAGGGAAATCTCAGGCTCTTAAAGCAGGAGGTGAACAAATGATGCTAGTTTGACCTCTGATGACCCACTCTCCATCTGCTTGGAATGCCCCCTGGCCGCAGCCCCCTAGGAGTGGGAGCCAGGGTCCTCACAGGCACCTTCAAGCCACCCTGTCCCTGCGGGGATCCTTCCCCCCTGGGGGCCGGCCTATTCTCCCCAGGGGAGCCGCCCAGCTCCTGACCTGGATGGGGCCTCCTGCCTCAGGGCCTTTGCACCTGCAGTTCCCTCCACGGGAGAGCTCTGTCCCAGGGGTCTTTCACACTCCCTCTTCACCCGCTGCAGAGCTGTGCTCAGGTCACCTGGACTGAGCCTCCCTGGGCACCTCTCCGCTGTCTGTACCTCTGTGCCTCTGTGCCTCTCTGTCCCTCTGTCCTGGCCTCCTGCTCTGCTTCTCTCCAAGAGGCAGCCTCTCCACTGTCTGCCTCTCACATCAGACGTGAATCCTGCAAGGACAGAGTCTCGTGACTCACTGTTGGGCCTAGTTCCTAGGTTGTTCAGTTGCTCAGTCGTGTCTGACTCTTTAAGACCTCATGAACTACAGCACGCCAGGCTTCCCTGTCCTTCACTGTCTGCCAGTTTGCTCAAACTCATGTCCATTGAGTCAATGATGCCATCCAACCATCTCATCCTGTCATCCCCTTCTTCTCTGCCTTCAATCTTTCCCAGCATCAGGGTCTTTTCCAGTGAGTCAGCTCTTCCCATCAGGTGGCCAAAGGGTTGGAGTTTCAGCTTCAGCATCAGTCTTTCCAATGAATATTCTGAGTTGATTTCCTTTGGGATGGACTGGTTGGATCTCCTTGCAGTCCAAGGGACTCTCAAGAGTCTTCTAGGAGGGATGGACAAGTGAGACCCGGCCGAGATTCCAGAACCGACACCTGGCTGAGACTGGAGGCTGGCCGGCAGTCAGCTCTCCCCGCAGAAATGATGTCTCTCCGCCTGTCACCACAGAGCCAGCACGTGGCCTTGGGGACCACGTCTCACACAGACCGTGTTCCCGTGAGGTGCGCCTATCAGGACTGGCTCTTCTCTCCAGGTCTCCAGAGGTGAGCTGATTAGCTGGCCTCATCGAGTGGAAAGTTCAGCTGCAAACGAGAGAAGGCAGTGTTAGCAGTCATGCTCACCTGTTCTGGAGCACCCGTCTCGTGGAAGATTTCTTACAACAGTGCTTTGCTAGATGACGGTCTAGTAGGAGAGGACTTAACTGTGTAATTTCATTGCATTCTGTAGAATTCTCACCACTCACTACAGGGACACTGACATCATTTTCCACTTGTGGATTTTATCTGCCTTTGATTTATTTATAATCACTCCTGCATTTTCACTGTATATTGTACACTTTTTTTTTTTATAATTTTTCACATATGGTTGGCTCTAATCTTCCCAAGCACCTTGTTGAATTTTAGAGCAGATACAAGGCCTCAGGACACAGCTGAAGTGTTGAAACACCAGGAGAGGACACAGACACCTGCCGTGGGTCGCCATCAGGTCAGGGCTGACCTTGGCCTCCCAGGAGCAACCTTGAGCAGAGACAGCAGGCCGAGTGGCAATGCTGGATTGGGACCAGGGCTGCTGGCACACACAGTCCTGGAGACGTGACTCAGGGTTGGGACAGTGATGGCTGGTCCCCTTCGAGCTGCTGTTTTAGCAAAAGCTGATGGGAAAGTGTGACCAGTGGAGGTGAAGTCCCAGGAGACCCCAGGAGCCCTGATATGTAGGCCAGTGGGTTGTCCCTGAGCCCCCGGGTCACAGGTGTAGGGGTTGCCCTACCAATTAGCTCCTGATGGCGTGGACCCACGGTGGAACCGCCCTGAGACACTCCTTTATCGAGTAGGTGGGCCTGGGTCCCAGCCCTTGGGGAGAGCGCAGGTGCATGACAGACACCCGAGCTGGGCGCCTCTCAGGGGGCTGGGCCCACCCGTCCCCACTGCAGGAGGGGGCGCCTGAGGGGAGGGCCACTTCCACCCAAATCCGAGAGCGGCAACCTCCTGATGGAGGCGGGAGGGGTGCTGGGGAGATCTCTGCCGGGAAGTGGCCCCACCACCCAGGTGAGTGCAGAAAGACTGTGGGAGGGCCTCACATGCAGTCAGCCGGGCAGCGGGGAAGCCCTGGGCTGGGCACAGGGCGGGCAGTCACACGGGCGGGCACACGGGCGGGCACCTACTGTAACGGGGACATCAGTGTGTTACGAGCAGAGCGACTCGCAGCAGGAGGCGAAAGGCTGCTGTGGCCCGCACCCCGCCAGCCCCCTCCCCAAACTGGAGGCTCAGAAGGCCTGCTGCCCCGGCAGGCACTGGGAGTCTTGGACAGCGTGTTTCGGTTTGGAGTTTTCCAGAAATTATTCTTGAAAAGCCTAATGTTTGCTTTATCAAAAGAATGTGTGTTTATGTAGGAAGTCAAGCAGTCCTCAGAGTGTATGTAAGAAGACCTCACTCCCAGCCCTCTGGTACAGGCTCCACCCCGCTCCCAGGAGCCTCCCAGACTCACCCTGGGCGGGAGGTGGCTCCCACGCTGAGCAGGCTGCAGGGAGACCATGGGGAGGTGAGTGTGAGCGGTGGGGGCACCGGGGGCTGACTCAGGTCTAAGTAATTCAGACGACTCCCATCTGAGCAAGCGCTAATCCTGTGAGCCACCCTCTCCTTCTGCAAAATGAATTATTCTCTGGACCTTGCTTTTTAAAAATTTGTATTATTTATTTTGGACTTTTTCTATTGAGTCCTGTGGCCTTTAACCACCCCCTGCCGCCCCCCACCAGATCCCGCCCTTTTCCTGTTTCTGCAGTGGGATTCTGGCAGTTTGGTAAATCCACCTTCAGGACTCAGCAATTTCAATCTCTGTCTCTCGACATGCACGCAGACATGCACGCGCGCACACATGCACGCGCGCACACACACAGAGGACAGAGGCTCATGGAACTTTTGCCTCTGGGTGAAGGGTGAGAATTGCCTTGGATTTTCACTTGCTTAGTTGTTTTGAGCTTTTCGCCATTTCAGTACTAGCTGTAAACTTCCCAACAGGGCCAACACATTTCATAAATTGTGAGCCTGCTCTCTGCATCCTTCTTTGGTTTCCGAGACCTTTCTACTCACCCCTCCTTCTATCTGGTTGCTCCCAGGTTGGTGAACACCATGGCCCAGAATCTCTCTGACGTTCTGGGGTGTCTCTCTGCCCATCTCCTAGGTTCTAGCTCCAGTCTCTTTGAGCTGACACTGTGCCTTTTCTGATTCTTTTGTTATTCAGTTGCCAAGTTGTGTCTGTTTGTGGATCCTGCCAACTGCAGCAGGCCAGGCCTCCCAGTCCTTCACCATCTCCCGGAGCTTGCTCAAACTCTTGTCGGTTGAGCCAGTGATGCAATCCAACCATTTTATCCTCTCTCACCCCCTTCTCCTTTGACTATATGGACCTTTGTCAGCAAAGTGATGTCACTGCTCTTAATACACTAAGTGTGCCACAGCTTTCCTTCCAAGGAGCAAGCTTCTTTCAATTCCATGACTGCAGTCACCATCTGCAATGATTCTGAAGCTCAAGAAAATAAAACCTATCACTGTTTCCATTTCTCCCCCATCTTATTTGCCGTGAAGTGATGGGACCAGATGTCATGACCGTAGTTGTTTGAGGGCTGAGTTTTAAGCCAGCTTTTTCACTCTCCTCTTTCACCTTCATCAAGAGGCTCTTTAGTTCCTCTTCCTCTTCTCCTTCTGCCATTAGGGTGGTGTCATCTGCGTATCTGAGGTTGTTGATGTCTCTCCAGCCAATCTCGATTCCAGCTTGGGGCAGACAGGGTTCTGCAGTTCTAGCAAGTCCTTGGCTGATGTCACTATTCCGCATCCAGGGACCGCTCTCTGGGCAGCCAATGTCTGGATAGCAAGAAAGTGCCTGGACCCCCATCACGACTCTCCCAACATTCGTGGGCGTCGGTGTGGCCTTGCCCAGGGCTGAGCCTGCAGCTGAAGAGGAGCTGGAGTGGGGGGAGGCAAGAAGCAGCAGAGTCAGTTCCCTGGGCATCCCGAGAGGCCCACGGGCAGAACCCAGGCACCCTAGAAACCGCCCGCTACCCCTGCTAGGGCAGCTTTAGTGCTGTGGGATCACTGTCAGGATTATCTGAATCTTATTATGTTTCGCATCTGCAAAATGGAGTTATTTCTATTTGCCAGGCTCAGCACACAGGGTTAGCCCGTGGAATGGCTCAATACGCAAGCACTCTGAAACCAGGAGCCTTATGCAAAAAGAGAAATGAAGGGGCCCCTGAGTTATATGTTCATGTTTCAGGAAGCAGTCTGCAATCCAGCGGAATCGCTCGGATAACAAGGCGTAGAGTCGCGCACGGCTGACAAAACGCAGCCCGTGTACGTGTCCAATTCCCTATTTCACGTGTGGAGAGGCAAGGACAGATGGGGGAGCAGAGGATGAGCTGTTGAATAATTATGTTAAATACGACACAAATGGGCCCTGGCTCCATCTCCAGCTCTCAGAAGGGGTCCTGCTTACACATAATTGTGCCTCAAAGCTGCACACGGGAAGGCTCCATTCCATCAACACGCTGCAGGATCTGAAAGGTAACCCTTCTCACTCCAACTGCTTTTCTAAATACAGCATCCTCAGGGGTGACTGTCTTCCAGAGGCAAAATACTGAAGGAGAAGTAGTGAGCACCGCCCCTCCCCCACCTGGTCCCCAGGCCCTCTCCCTTCACTGCTGTTGGGGCGTCTATAGCCCTCTCTCTCCCCGCCCTCCTTCCCTCCCTTTGCATACAATGTCTATAGCATCTCTGTGAAAGTTGGACCTTAGAGAAGGCTGGGCACCGAAGAATTGATCCTTTCAAATTGTGGTGCTGCAGAAGACTCTTGAGAGTCCCTTGGACAGCAAGGAGATCAAGCCAGTCAATCCTAAAGGAAAATAAGCCTGAGTATTCACTGGAAGGACTGATGCTGAAGCTGAAGCTCCAGCACTTTGACCACCTGCGATGATGTGATGAGCAACTCATTGGAAAAGACCCTGATGCTGTGAAAGATTGAGAGCAGGAGGAGAAGGGGGCAGCAGAGGATGAGATGGTTTGATGACATCACCGACTCAATGAACACTAGTTTGAGCAAATTTGAGGAGATGGTGAAGGACAGGGAATCCCGGCTTGCTGCAGTCCATGGGGTTGAAAAGTGTTGAACACGACTTAACAAATGAAAAATAACAACAGAGCATCCATGGATGTGCTAACCAAGAAATTAAGATGCTCTCTAGCACAAAGGGAGTTTCCTGTGGGGGTAGGTAAGCCCTGGGGCCAGGGACCCCTCACCTGAGGAGAGGTAGGTACAGACTGACCTCTGTGTCCACCAACCCCAAACTTTCTTCACAAAGGTCTGCCTGGGGCTATGGTTGTGCCTGTCAATCAGCTTTAGCCATTGGCCAACCCAAGAGCAAGCTGGCTTAAGCCAGCGAAGATGCTCAGTTTGGTTCAGCTCCTAGGAGACAGGCTTTGGCTGGAGAATGCAATTATTCTTAAGACTGATTCTTTGGTAAAAATATGTCCCTGAGGCCATGTGCCTCCATCTGAGCCCAGGAATGGACCTTGCATGTCTTCCTCCCACTCCTGCTGCGAGAACCGCCTGAGATGAAGGCACATATTCTTCATGCAAATATTTACAGAATGTATTGATTTTCTATAGTTGCTGCAACAAAGGACCACACAATCCTGGCTTAGCAACGCAGATTTCTGATCCTGTGGTTCTGGGGACCAGAAATCCAGCGCAGGTCTCTGCAGGACTGCCCTCCTCCTGGAGGCTGTAGGGAGAACCTGTCCTCCTGCCCTGGCCTTCTTTTTGGAGCCACCCACATGGCTTGGCTTAGGCTCCTTATTTCATCTTCAGGGCCACCCCTTTCTTCCTTAGTCTCTCTCCTCTGAATCGTTTCTTCCCCTTCCCCGTTCCACTCACAAGGATCCCTGCGATTACACTGGGCCCAGTGCAATCTGAGCCCACTGGCTGAGCCAAGGTCATCCCTCCGTCTCAAGGTCAGGCATTAATCACCCTGAGTGGGTCTGCTGCCTTGGTTCCCTTACTCAGGTAACCTGGACACCCACGGGCTCCAGGCAGGAGGTCCAGGACATCTTGGGATGGAGGAGACATCATCCTACCTCCCAACGAAGCTCCCTGTTGATCACCAAAACTAGAGATGGTCTGAATCCCCACTGACTCTCACGTAGGTCATTTTCTAGAACTTTTACTGTCCTGCCTTTTATATGTAGGCTCTTGGTCCATCTGGAGTAGACTGTTTTTATTGAGATACAGTTGATGAGAATGTGGCACCAGTCTCTGCTGTACAGCGAAGTGGCTCAGCTATATCCTACAATTCATTCCTTTTTTAATGTTCTTTTCCATTCTGGGTTATTCCAAGAGACTGGCCATAATTTGCAATAGATTTTTGTATATAAGATTGGGATCAACGTTTGTTAATTAATTAATTAGTTTGTATTTGTTGTTGTTCAGCCACTAAGTAGTTGGGTCCCACTCTTTTGTGAGCCCATGAACTGTAGTCCTCCAGATTCCCCTGCCAGGCAAGCATGCTGAAGTGGGCTTCCATCTCCATATTTAACCATATGAATATCTAATTTATAGACATCTGTTTACAGAAGGCCACTATGTAACACTATACTTGAGCAGCATATTTCATAACAAATAAGGTTTATTTCTCATATAGTTCTGCCTCTATTTGTTTTAAATATCTTGGAGGTTTGAATATATACTAATATAGAATTTCCACAGCTTTTAATCATCCATAAAACTAAAATAATCAAGTATAAACCTAAATCTGGCAAAATGTGTCCATCATCTACTCATATGAACCTGCACAAGTGATTAGAGAAATCAGAGAATTCTGAACGCCAAGAATTCCGTGCTCATGAGTGGGGAGACTCAGTGTTGTGAACCTGGTGATTCTTTCCCAGGTGACTTACAGATTCAACACAATCTCAACCAAAATCCCAGGAACAGTTCTGGCAAACTGATTCTAAAGTGTACTTTGAGAAGCAAAGACCAGGAATGGCTGACACAATGATGAGGAAGAATAGTAAAGTTGGAGCACTTCCGCAGCCCGACCTCAAGATTCACTGTGAAGCTGCAGTAACCCAGTCCTGGGTGTGATGGCAACGCAGACACATAGATCAGAGGAGCAGAATGGGGAGCCCAGGCAGAGACCCACACAAATGCATCCAACTTGCTCCTGGAGAAGCAGTGAGACAGTTAACTGAAAGATGCAACAGCTGGGCATTCACCTGCAAATCAGAACGAGCCGAGACACCTTATGTCCTTCACAGACATTAATCTGAAGCTCATCGTGGACCTACACATGAAATGCAATAGTTAAAAAAGCTCTAGAAGAAAGCATAGCTGACAAACTAGAGGATCTTAGGTTTGTTGATGCCGGATGTGCTGTGGAAAGCAAGGCCGAATATTCATTGGGACTGATGCTGAAGCTCTAATACTTTGGCCGCCTGATGCAAAGAGCCGACTCACTTGAAAGACCTGATGCTGGGAAAGGCTGTAGGCAAGAGGAGAGGTGGGCAACAGAGGGTGAGACGGTTGGATGGCATCACCAACTCGATGGACATGAGCTTGAGCGAGCTCCAGGAGATGGTGAAGGACAGGGGACCCAGGTATGCTGCAGTTCATGGGGTCACAAAGGGTTGGACATGACTCAGCTACTGAGCAACAACATGACGTGGTATCCAGTGGGATCTGGGACAAACAGGCACAAAATCAGGGAGTCTCTGTAAAGTACGGAGTTCGATTAATACAGTGTTCTGAGGTCAGTTCGTCAGTTGTTACGGATGCACCTTACTGAACTGCACGTGGATGGTCCATGAAAGCAGGGTCATGGTAGATGGAAACTCTGCAATTTTTCTGTAATTCTACAACCGTCCTTAAAATAAGGTTGTTGTTGTTGTTTTTTTTTTTTTAATAAGCAAAGTACTGACCTGAAGATTTTACATAAAGTGCACATCTTTGTTACTTCTCAAAAAAATGTTGACAACATAGGTTCCACAAGAAATCTTGCTATTCAAAATCAATATAGAATTTTAACACATGTATAGTGTATTCATGCAGGCCTCCCAGATGGCGCTAGCCTGCCATTGCAAGAGACACAAGAGGTGGGAGTTCGATCTCTGGGGCTGGGAAGAGCCCCTGGAGTAGGAAGTGGCAACCCACTCCAGTATTCTCTCCTGGGAGATTCCATGGACAGAGGAGCCTGGCGTGCTGCAGTCCGTGGGGTTGCAAAGAGTCGGACACGTCTGAGCGACTGAGCATAATGTATACGTGCCCATTTTATTGGACATACATATGTTTATTGGCAAAAAACTCTGCATTCAGCCAGTGCCTTTGAGTCATCGCACACTTCCTGCTGACCCCGGGAGCCACGGACGCTGTCCTGCGCAGAGATTACACGACTCCTGTAATTTTGTCCCCTCTCGCTCTCTGATCAGATATGTCAGGCCCTGACAGCAAATTTGAACACGTGTTTCTCCTGTAGATTTTGACAGAGTGCTGTTATTTCCTGTGTAGGAACAGTCCAATTTCCTGCCCACCATTTCAGGTTTTCTGCCGGGATGCAGGATAACATCTCCTGGCCACTCTGAGTGTGGTTTGAACTCTGAAGATGTCTGATGGAGGAAGTGATAGAATCCATTCTTTCCACCCCAAACTTAATGTCGAAATGATTACTCATCTCTCTACTCATAATGCCTATATTGCATGCTGGGGTTGGAAATACAGAAATCTAATTAAAACCTCCCACTGCTTTTAACTCTCTAAGTGCCACGCCAGGTTGGTTTTACAAAGCACAAATGCTCTGAGTCTTGGTTCATGAACCAACGTCCTGTGTTTGATGTTCTGGAAGGAGCCTAGGAGTGTGACTGTCAGTTTCTAACTGTGGAAAGAAAGCCTTTAAGAATCTGGTCCTGCCTGCGGTGGTCCCAGTTGGTCTCTGCAGACTCCACCCTCGTGTGTGCAGGCAGACGCCGAGGTCAGGGACTCTTAACTGCAGCCGGTCAGAACCTCATGAGCTGCTGTGTCCCCCCAGGAGAGGTCAAACCTGAAACATGCTTTGCACAGCATTTGCAATACCTTGTCAATGACTTATAATGAAGACTGCTCAGCCCTGCCCCGAGGAGACCTCGGCCTCTCAGGAGATAAAGGCACCCTCTTGGGTCACCCCCTGCAGGCAAGAACCAGGGCCCATAGCTTTTATTTTTAAATGTGGATTTCTGCTTGTATTAGCATGAAGAAAATTCTTTTGTGTGGTTCACGTTCCCAAGAAAATAAATATCATGGACACTTACCAGTATCAGAGAGTTCACAGCGAGCTCTCAAAATCTGATTTTTGAGTTATTAATCTGAATTTCACTATTATCCTGCCAAAAAGACACTGTTCTTGTTTTCAAGTAATGATATAGGGAACCCACAAACTATAAAACATGGTGAGGGGTGTTAACACAAATTTGGTAAAAATTAGTGTCTTAGTTGGGATTTTCCTGGTGGCTCAGGCAGTAGAGAACCCATCTGCAACTCTTGGGTTCAGCCCCCAGGTTCAGGAGACTTGGGTCCAGTCCTTAGGTTGGGCAGATCTCCTAGAGCAGGAAATGGCAACCCACTTCAGGATTCTTGCCTGGAGAATGTCATGGACAGAGGAGCTGGTGGGACACAGTCCGCAGGGTCACCAAGAGTTGGAATCAGCGGCAAAGCACACACCCACTATGTCTTAGTAATGATGGTGGGGAGTATTGTTTTAAGCATTTATGTGGCGACAAACCCAAAAAGACATTTCCAATTACCAGCATCTCTTCACACCCCCAGGATGGCTCTGGAGGACAGAGCCCGGGATATGGGGCAGGGCAGGACATAGGGAGGCTTTATGGGACCGGACTGGTTCACGGAGCAGGGCCCAGACGGGGCCCACGGGCAGCCTTCAGCCTCCTCTGCAAGCGGAGTGTGTGTCATTTTGGTGACAAACAGCCTTGTTGTTTTTTTTTTTAACTTTGAAGGTGAAACTTTTAATTTTAAAATGTCGCGGGAAATAGAGATATTGGGAAGCAGACTCTAGTTCTTTGTGTGACTTGTACAAGCAAATGTCGCAGAAGCTGTGGGTTGTGCCTCTGTGGGCCCCTGAAGAGCGTCGCCTCTGAACCAGATCACCGAGATGCCAGGAGGACCTGCAGAGCGTGTCTGAGCCCCCTGCAGCTCGAGTGGCATCCTCTGCGCACCGCTGCGCATGCTGGCAACTCCTCTGCTTCCAGGCTGGCCGCGGCATCCTTGTAGGTGGAACTGGGCTCACTGGAGCCAGCGCAGCAGGAGAAACGCAGACAGCAGCTCCGGGCAGGAGGCCTCCATCCGAGGCCCCGCGCTGAGCCTGAGCTCTTAAGTCCCCACCACCGAGGGTCCAAAGGCTGCCAGCCTGTCCATGGTCCAGCCTTGGGCCCTCTGCCCACGGGTCAAACCTCGGCCACTCAGCACACCGTTCAGCCCACCCTCCTCATGCTGTTTGCCGGCCTTTCCCCCACTCCTGCCCTGGGACTGTCAGGGTCCTTCCGGCCGACTGCAGGGGGCTGACCACCCCCAGCCCTCAGAAGGGCCTGGTGGAAGGAGCTCTTCACAGCACAGAAAGCTCTGCACCTGCCCTGTTTCCTGGAGGCTGACAGCGCACTTGCAAATGAAACTGCAAAATACTAAGAAGAGGGCAGGGCCCCCACGCAGAGGCTTTCAAATCTCAGCACCAGGCAGTTGTTGGGTAAACTTTCCAGCTGTACTCCTGGTAGCAGTACTCTTGCTGTAATAGCCTGGCAAGTCTTTCCCTCTCTTTTAATTTATTCTGTTTTCAGGTCACTACTTGCCTCTAGACTTTATTTTCTTGGGCTCCAAAATCGCTGCGGATGGTGACTGCAGCCATGGAACTAAAACATACGTGCTCCTTGGGAGAAAAGCTCTGACAAACCTAGACAGTGTATTAAAAAACAGAGACATCATTTTGCCAACAAAGGTTTGTCTAGTCAAAGTTATGGTTTTTCCAGTAGTCATGTATGGATGTGAGAGTTTGGACCACAAAGAAGGCTGAACACTGAAGAATTGATGCTTTCTAACTGTGGTGCTGGAGAAACCTCTTGAGAGTCCCTTGGACAGCAAGATCAAGCCAGTCAAATGTAAAGGAAATCAACCTTGAATATTCATTGGAAGGAATGATGCTGAAGCTAAAACTACAATACTTTGACCACCTGATGCAAAGAGCTGACACGTTGGAAAAGACCCTGATGCTGGGAAAGATTGAAGGCAGGAGGAGAAGGGGACGACAGAGGAGGAGATGGTTGGATGGCATCACCGACTTGATGGGCATGAGTTTGAGCAAGCTCTGGGAGTAGGTGATGGACAGGGAGGCTTGGCGTGCTGCGGTCCATGGGGTCACAAAGAGTCAGACACGACTAAGCGACTGAACTGAACTGAACTGAACTGAAATGCCTTGTGGATGGCCATTGACCCAGTGGGTGACGCATATCCCCAGGCCCAGTTGCTGACCTACCTACCTCTTTTAAAATCTGCTAATGGGGTGAATTATATCAATTGCTTTTTGAATGTTGATTTACCCTTGCTTTCCTGAAATAAATCTCCTGTGGTTATGTGTTACTATCCTGTTGGCACATTGTTGGATTGTCTTTGCTGAAACCTTGTTGAGGATGTCTACGTCTATGTCTGTGAGCTGTATCTGTCTGCAGTTCTCTTGTAATGTCTTTTTGGCTTTATTTGTTTGTTTGATTTTTAATCACAGCTGTGCTGCTCGTGTATGACGACTTGGGAGGTGACCCCTCTTTTCAGTGTCCTTAGAGTTTGTGTTCTCTAATTTTTCTTCTTTAAATATCTGGCATAATGTGGGAGTGGAGTTTCATTTGTGAAAATTTCTTAACTAGAAAATCAATGTTTGACAGAATGTGATCATTAAAATCATGCTTCTTTCAAGTGAGTACTTACAGTGTGTGTCTTTCACGGAATTTACCTATTTTATTTATCTAAGTTATCTAAACTTAAAGCACATTATCACATTTCCTTATTATACTTTTAACTTTGGTAGGATCTGAAGCAATTTTGCCTCTTTCATTTCTATACTGGTAATTTCAGTTCAGTTCAGTTCAGTTGCTCAGTCATGTCCGACTCTTTGGGACCTCATGAATCGCAGCACACCAGGCCTCCCTGTCCATCACCATCTCCCTGAGTTCACTCAGACTCACGTCCATCGAGTCCATGATGCCATCCAGCCATCTCCTCCTCGGTCGTCCCCTTCTCCTCCTGCCCCCAATCCCTCCCAGCATCAGTTTTTTCCACTGAGTCAACTCTTTGCATGAGGTGGCCAAAGTACTGGAGTTTCAGCTTTAGCATCAGTCCTTCCAAAGAAATCCCAGGGCTGATCTCCTTCAGAAGGGACTGGTTGGATCTCCTTGCAGTCCGAGGGACTCTCAAGAGTCTTCTCCAATACCACAGGTCAAATGCATCAATTCTTCAGTGCTCAGCTTTCTTCACAGTCCAACTCTCACATCCATACATCACCACGGGAAAAACCATAGCCTTGACTAGACGGACCTTAGTCGGCAAAGTAATGTCTCTGCTTTTCAACATGCTATCTAGGTTGGTCATAACTTTTCTTCCAAGGAGTAAGCGTCTTTTAATTTCATGGCTGCAGTCACCATCTGCAGTGATTTTGGAGCCCCCCAAAATAAAGTCTGACACTGTTTCCCCTGTTTCCCCATCTATTTTGCATGAAGTGATGGGACCAGATGCCATGATCTTCGTTTTCTGAATGGTGAGCTTTAAGCCAACTTTTTCACTCTCCTCTTTCACTTTCATCAAGAGGCTTTTTAGCTCCGCTTCACTTTCTGCCATAAGGGTGGTGCCATCTGCATATATGAGGTTATTGATATTTCTCCCGGCAATCTTGATTCCAGCTTGTGCTTCTTCCAGCCCAGCGTTTCTCATGATGTACTCTGCATAGAAGTTAAATAAGCAGGGTGACAATATACAGCCTTAGTGTCTTCTTTTTTTCTTGGGCCACCTGGACGGAGGTTGACCAGTTGCATCGATCTCCTTGAGACGCCATCTCCTTTCTGTTACTTTTGTCTTTTCGGCTCCATTGCTATCTGGTCTTCTTGTTACTTTCTTCCTTCTGCTCACATTGATTTTTAACTTAGTTTTCTCTTTCTACTTTCTTGTGAAAGTAGCTTAGCTCATGTATCTGAAATATTTTATTCTTTCTAAAGAAGCATTTTAAGGCTATAAAATTCCTTTCTAAGTGGGTGGTTAGCTGCATCACACATGCTTTTATAAATTTCTTTATTTTATTTTATTTTTTTTCTTTTTTATTATTTTTATTTTTTATTTTACTTTACAATTCTATATTGGTTTTGCCATACATTGACATGAATCCACCACGGGTGATTGAATATATTTTTTCAATCTTGTTATTTTGTTTGACCTGTGATTTATTTAAAAACCTGTTTACCAAATATTTAGGGATTTTCCTAACAATTTCATGTTCTTTGTTTTTATTTAGTTCTGTTATGATCTAGCTAAGTGGTAAAGAGTCTGCCTGCCGATACAGGAGATGCAGGAATCTTGTGTTTGGTCGCTGGATTGGAAAGATCCTCTGGAGTGGAAAGACCCACTCCAGGCTTCTTGCCTGGAAAATCCCATGGACAGAGGAGCCTGGAGGGCCACAGTCCCTGGGGATGCAGTGAGTTGGACACGACTGAGCAAGCACACACATATGATTGGAGACGTGCTTTGCATAATTTTAGTTGTCTTACATTTGTTAAAAACGTGTTGTCCTTTCTGTCTCTGCTGTCACCTTGGCACCTGAGAAAAAGCTTATGGTGAAGCAGGAGGAAGAGGGCAAAAGAAAAAGAAAAGCAGGTCCTGGAGCTTCCTCTGGACTGGACCCACCTTGCAGAAGATGGAGTCGTGAGTGTGGCCAATCTTGAGCAGTTTCTTCGGGAGAGAATCAAAGTGAAAGAAAAGCTGGGAATCTTGGTGGAGGGGCTGTTACAACTGAGAGAAGCAAAAGCAAGATTACTGTAGCTTTTTTCCCAAAAGGTATTTGAAATATCTCACCAAAAAATATCTGAAGAATAATCTATGTAGTTATGAGTAGTTGCTAGCAGCAAAGAAAATTATAAATAGTATTACTTCCAGATTAACCAATTTGAGGAGGAGGAAAATGAAGAGTCAAACTCAATTGTCTGGAATATTTGTATAACTTCTTAAATAAACCAAAGGAACAATGACAGCAACAAAAAGACAACTATGGCTCAGCGTACAACTTTGGTGAACGCTGTATGTCCGTGTGTGCACGTGCTCAGTCAGCTCTGTCGTGCCTGACTCTCTGTGACCCTGTGAAGTGTAGCCCGCCAGGCTCCTCTGTCCGCGGGACTCTCCAGGCAACAGCACTGGCGTGGGTTGCCGTGCCCTCCTCCAGGGGGTCTTCCCGACCCAGGGCTCCAGCCTGCACGTTAGGTCTCCTGCACTGGCAGGCAGGTTCTTTCCACGTGGGAAGCCTCGAGCACCATGTGCTGTCATTCGGTCACTCGGTCACGTTTGACTCTGTGACCCCATGGACTGCAGCCCATCAGGTTTCTCTGTCCTTCGGCATCTCCTGGAGCTTGCTTGCTCAAACTTGTGTCCATCGAGTTGGTGGTGCTATCCAGCTATCTTGTCCTCTGCCATCCCCTTTTCCTCCTGCCTTCAATCTTTCCCAGCATCAGGGAAAAGCTAAGTATATACCATATATAAGACATGGAACATGTACTATATATTATTTGTCAACATATTGGTTACTATTCCACATACGCTTGAAAAGAGTACATACCCTGCTGTTGTTGAGTGAAGTGTTCTGCTGATGTGAAGGTGAATTGGGTCAAGTTTGATAATAATGTTGTCCAGCTCATTTGTGTCTTCCCTGATTTGTGTCTCTTATTTTGTCTAGCTCTGTCTACTTGTTGACCGTGGAGTGTGGAGGTCTCCAGCAGTGAATGTGGATTTGTCTATTTATTCTTGCAGTTCTATTAGCTTTTACTTTATGACCTTCAAATCTTTGTTGTTAGGTGTAGTCACACTTAGGATTAATTTTTATCATTATATAATATCTTTTATCCTTGGTAATATTTCTTGTTCCAAGTCTATATTGCCAGATATTAATATAGCTACCCCAGATTTCTTTTGTTTAACATTTAAATAAAATCTTTAAAAACTGTTTTTACTTTAAACCTATATGTGTTTTTATTATCAAAGTAGATTTCTTGAAATAGCATATAGCTGTCTTTTTAAAGTAAATGCAATTTAATAATCCCTGCCTTTTAGACCATTTACATTTAATGTAGTTTCCAAAATACTTGCACGTACATCTGCTGCTTTATTATTTTTTGTTTATTTCTTCTATTTTTGTTCTTCTTTTTTCCCTTTCTTGCTTTTTTTCTGGATTATTTGAGTGTTGATAATTTGACAGACAAATAGAAAGAAGTATAGATATATGGATAAATTAACATCTACTTATATATTTAATAATATTATTCATAGAGTAATATAATATAATAATGAATATTATTATTCTATTTGAGTGGACTAGATTTGTGCTATATTCTTTACATCATTCTTTCAGTGACAGAGTTTTCCAAGTACTGCTTTTATAGAATTTATTACACTGTAGTATTTAATTAATTTGTCTGGCCCTCTAGTCTGATTGAGAACTGAAACTGTTACTTTGTTTTGCTTTTCTATTTATCACTTAGCACATAAAGAACTTTCTTAAAATGGTCCTTGAATAAATTAATGAACTTAAGATATTCAACAAAACATATAATATTAACCAATTGTTTCATTTTATCAGTAGCAATTTCTTTTTTCCAATTACCTAAACAAGTAGCCCACAGTCAATTTTCTTTATTTCCTTACAAGAAATGTTCTGTTTTCTCTTTCCTTAAACCGACTGTTGAGTTGTTCTCCATCTCTGGCGGTGCTCCAACCAACCGACCAAGCGTGCAGCCCCGAGTTACAAAGTCTCCCAGCCTTGCCCCCACCGGTATCTGCCCTTTCTGAACTCAGGACCTCAAATAAGTCTCAGAGCTGCCTCCCATAGAGTGGACCTTCAGTAAACATTGTTTAATGAACGAAAGTAGAGGTAGTTTTTTTTTTCCCCATCAGACTGGATTTTTGCTTTAATGCAATTTTTTTTTTTCTGTTTTTGAGTCCATGAGGGGAAAAAGAAGGCAGTATCCACAGGCAAAGCATAGTGGGACATTTTATCAGGTAGCATAGAGAAAGGGATATAATACTGTGTCTGTCTAACGACAGAAGTGCCTGGCGATTGTAGAAGCTATCCCAAAGGTGCCAGGGACGTTTCAATCGTTTTTAAAAACACAATGCATTTGCTGTTGTTGTTTCAATTGACTTTTAGGTTTGATACCGTTGAAATAGAAAGCTCTAAACCAGTGAGCATTTCAGGAACTCTGTTTGCATTCCATTCAGACTCTAGGCGGGACGATAGCGCTGTTTGTGCAGGCTTGTCCTCCCTTTCAGCACCGAGTGTCCTGTCCACAGTGTTAAGGAACAGAGGCGCTCACATTTCCACGTTCTTGTTGTCATAAGCCCTGTAGCAACAGGAGGTGTTCTGACTCCCAGCGCAGCAGGGAGAATGGGGGTGTTGTTGATACTTACCTCCTCTACTTAAACGACGAGGTCCGCGTCACCCAGTAGTGCTGGGCCAACAAGCCCCTGTCCAGATGTCGTCGCGAAGCCTGGGGGGCGAGCACCAGCACCTTCGCCTCTCTGCTGAGTCACCACAGCATTAGGATTTCCGTGCTAAGTAGAGACACTTTACTGACATTTGGATCGGTGCAGTCCTCGTCAAACGGTGCTTTTACTTAAGCTGTGATCTTTTTCATCCTGAAGGTAGTGCAGATTGTGTGTGGTCCGTGAAGCAGGAGAAGGACGGTGTTTACCTGAATATATTAACAGAGCCAGGACAGGCTCCTGGGACACACAAGGCCTGCTCCAGACAGGCTGGTGCACAAGCCCCAAAGCCCCCAGGTCACTTCCACCTTCAACTCTTCTCACCTGACTTGAGTCATCCTTCAGAGCTCAGGTCAAGCTCAGCCTCCACCAAGGAGTGTTCCTCATCCTTGATAACAATTTACAGCCTGAAATATATGAAATGCTAACAGAAGACTGACACTCAAGTAACATCAGAGATAACACCTTTGCGCACATTATCTATCCTCAGAACAGAACGATGCCTGTTTCCCCTTATTTAAGGTGAGGCAGCAGACACTCAGAGCAGCTGAAGGTCCAGTGAGAGCTCGGCCAAGAGTGAGCGCAGCTCCACAGAGCTAGGGCTCCTTTGAGATTTCGAACCCCAGGCACAGCCCTGCTAACATGTGGCGTGTGACATGTGACAGGCCTGAGTCCCATTTGCAGGCAGGTTTGCTGACATGCTGAGCTAAGGAAAATGTGCTCTAAGAGCAAAGAGTGTGGCTTGTGTTTATTTCCCATTGTTCTGAGTCTTGAGCACACTGATTCACCTTTAAACTTTTGGTATGTATTCAGGGGGCTGCCCCAGTGGCTCTGGGGTAAATGATTCCCCTGCAACGCAGAAGGCGCGGGTTCAAGCCCTGGATCCCCTGGGGGGAAGAAATGGCAACCCACTCCAGTATTCTTGCCTGGAAAATCCCATTGGCAGAGAGCCTGGTGGGCCTCAGTCCATAGGGTGGCAAAGAGTCAGACACGAATGAGTGCGCACACATATCTTCAAGACTGAAACCCAGCCAGTGCCTCTTCCTTTCTTAGCAGGCTTGGGTTTGTGTTTGCACTGATAACCCAGGTATCCGTCCAGTCAGAGCAACCCTGGAGGGCTGGGAAGCTGACCGCAGGAGGTTTTGACGGATGCCACCCGCACCAGGAAACGATCCCTGCTTCTCTCTGCTGAAAGGACGTCTGCCAGATGGTCAAGTCCCAGCTGCTTATGTGATGGGGAGGAGACTGAGGCGGCAGTGAGGGGGCTCTTTAAGTTCGTGCAGCTGGCTGGCTGCAGGGGAACACAGGTTCTGCCTCCAGAGTCACTGCTCGCTGGTGTCCGGTGCCGCCTCCCATTGCTCCTCTCCCCATGGGACGGGAACGTGTTTACACCCATCTGTAAACGAAGCGGAGCACCTCCAGCCGTGCACCCAGGCGTCGAGTGCAGCGGAGCATTTTCTGACCAGACAACGTGGCTCATACGTCCACGTCAACCATTTCTTAGGATTAGCTGACAGTTTGTGTTTTCAAGAGACATAGAACTAAGTCTTCTCAGAATATGTTATTACCATTATGAGAAGACATTTGCCATTTACACGTTAAAAGTTATTTATCCAGGTTGTGTTAGTTTCAGGAGTACAGCAAAGTGGTTCAGTCATACATACACATGCATCATCCTTTTTCAAATTCTTTTCCCAATAAAGTAAGGCTGTTGCATAATATTGAGCTGAGTTCCTTGTGCTATACAGCAGGCCCTGGTTGGTTATCCGTTTTAAATATAGAACTGTGTACCTGTTAATATCACATAATGATTAGCACAACCCTGCTAATCAATTATGCTGCTGCTAAGTCGCTTCAGTCATGTCCGACTCTGTGCGACCCCATAGACGGCAGCCCACCAGGCTCCCCCGTCCCTGGGATTCTCCAGGCAAGAACACTGGAGTGGGTTGCCATTTCCTTCTCCAATGGATGAAAGTCAAAAGTGAAAGGGAAGTCGCTCAGTTGTGTCTGACTCTTTGCAACCCCATGGACTGCAGCCCACCAGGCTCCTCCATCCATGGGACTTTCCAGGCAAGAGTACTGGAGTGGGGTGCCATTGCCTTCTCCACTAATCAATTATACTTCAACATAAAACAAAAAGTTTAAAAAATTATTTATCCAAATTTGGGAAGCCTACTAGCTGTCTAAAGCCCACTTTGGGCCAGAAAATGGGGGCTTTGGCAGATTAACACGTAATCACACTTGCCGCATGTATTGATCTCATTTAAAAGACGAGGAAAAGAAAACTCAGTGGCATTAGCTATCTGCCTAACGTCCGGACTCTGGAGCCCCCTGCCTGGGGCTGTCCTGGTCGAGCCGTTGAACCATCAGCGCTTCATGTACCTGGGCTGGGGCGGCTGCGGCGTTTTTGCAGTCGATAAACAAGGCCTGCCTCCCACCCCTCAGGAGCTGAACTTGGACATGGTTACACAGTGTTCTGTTGAGATGGAACCAGGGTGCAATGCCCCCATGGCACCTTGTTCCCTGAGCTTTGTTAAATCTTTTAATTAAAGCATGTTAACAAAGCCAAAGAAAAATAAATGGCCCTGCTTGCAAGGAAATTAAATGGAGGAACTAAACCCATTTATAATTATTGTATTTCAATTAGGCTATAACAGGGCTGGGTGAACAGAAAGATAAAAAGAAACAATACTGACATGTGCATTTCATAAATATTTGCAAAGTCCTGTTAGAAAGAGAGCAATACAAATAACACTTTAAAATAGTCCGGTCTGATTCAGCGCCCTTTATGCTAATCACTGTATGAAATAATTTATCTGCCGTGTTCTCACCAAAATTCATCCTAACATGCTAACAAAGCTTTTTCCTACTCTTCAACCAATGCATGAAATTCCCTTGAAGAAAGACGCTATATCAATGCATGACAACATTTCAATTTACAATTTTAAAATGAAAATACAATTAAACTTTTGAAAGAGCTGGAATTAAATTTAAACCCTGTCTACTTCATGCTCAAATAGCCAGTTTTCACTGGAACAAGACAAATATAAATTGCCAGCTTGTATTTAATCCAGATTTCCCCTACCATTTGAAAAATAATTGTGTGCATACCTAATTTTCTGTTCTGACACACACACACACAAAAACGAAAAGCATGGAAAGAACTGACTTTTTTTAGTCGCAGGTGAGCCACGGCTCAACCCAGCGTGGTGGCGGGGGAGGTAGTGGTGATGTAGCTTTGTCTGCCTCCTTGGGGCCTGCATCATGGAATATCCCCCCACCCAAAAGACCCCATCCTCCAGGCTGGCGGCTGTTGCCAGGACTCAGGACTCAGTCCTAAATGAGCCGCCTAGCTAGGCACTCCTCCTCCACACCCTGGTTCTGGTGTCTCCAAATTTGCAATAATCAGAAGTCATCACCTCCTAGTTTACAAGGTGAAGTGGGACCCCGTCTTTGTAGAGCTGAGTCCCAGGGCACAAGGTGAGCTGGGCGCATTATGACTGCCGTCATTATTGACCAGGATCTTGGATTTATTTGCTTTGTTCCTAGAAAAATAGACAGGAAGCTAGTTTTGTTAATGTACACTCACATCATCAGGGGGAGAGCAAGCTATTTGAAAACAACTATCAGCTCACGAGGAGCCGAGTACAGACAAGCAGGATGAGCGCTAGGAGAGCTCTTCGTAACAGAGGGACGGAACGCTTTTATATTTGTTGCATCTAATAACAAAACAAGCTGTGACAAACATAGATAGCGTATTAAAAAGCAAAGACATCACTTTGCCAACAAAGGTCCATCTAGTCAAGGCTACAGTTTTTCCAGTAGTCACATATGGATGTGAGAGTTGGGCTATAAAGAAGGCTGGGCATCAAAGAATTGATGCTTTCAAACTGTGGTGTTGGAGAAGACTCTTGAGAGCCCCTTGGATTGCAAGGAGATCCAACCAGTCCATCCTAAAGGAAATCAGTCCTGAATATTCATTGGAAGGACTGATGCTGAAGCTGAAATTCCAATACTTTGGCCACCTGAAGTGAAGAAATGACTCACTGGAAAAGACCCTGATGCTGGGAAAGATTGAGGGCAGGAGGAGAAGGGGATGACAGAGGATGAGGTGGTTGGATGGCATGACTGAGTCAGTGGACAGGAACTTAGGCAAACTGCGGGAGTCAGTGAGGGACAGAAAGGCCCGCTGTGCTGCAGTCCATGGGGTTGCAGAGTCGAGTGTGCCTTGGCATCTGGACGACAACAATAACAAAACAAACATGGGCACCGGATTGCCGGACTTTAGAATCCCCTTTGACTACTGTGTTGTGTAAAGTTTGTGCATCAGTTGGAAGTCATGCACGTGCTTGGTCAGGGATGCCGAGGAGTGTGTGTTGCTCTGATGTGATGAGTACCAGGCTTCATCCTGCAGGGAGTGTGAGGAGGGTGATGAGCTCAAATGCTCAGAGTCTCACGCAGGCGTGGCGGAGGGGTGAGAACGCTAGTGGTCGGCCAAGGAGCCAGCACTTTGAAGAGCAGCCTCAGCACGGGCTCCGCCATGGTGCCTGGACCAGATCTCTAACCGCATCCCTCAGTGCAGAATCAGGCAAGGCTCCCAGGGGGCCTGTCTGAGGGTCCCTTCTGTGCAGTGTCCCCTCCTGCCCCCGAGTAGCAGGGGGCCTGTGCTGCTATTTACTGCCCATCATTTTGACAGCAAGTAGCATGCCACTGTCTGGCTTTAAATTATGAATAAGTAAATAATTGGATTCTTCACTTAAAATTAGATGGCAATAAGATTGCTGTCACCCAGGGAACTGGGCCTAAAAGAGAGGAAAGAAATGAAAAACAGCAAAAGCAAAAGGGACTTCCATGTCCACAGTGGGCCCAGGGGCCCCATCTCACATACCTGCTCCTGCGGGGGGCTCTGGCTACCCCTCCCACCTAAGCTGACTCTGGGCGCTGGCACCCAGCCAGGAGGATTGGGGGGTGTGTGTGTGTGCCTGTGTATCTGCACGTTTCAGAGCTTGTGTACGTGTGTGGGTGTGCATATGAGCATGTGTGTGCATGCACAGGTCTGTGTGGGGTGTTGTGGCTCTGTGTAGGTATGGGTGTGTGCATGTAACAGGGTGTGTGTGTACGTGGGCAGAGTGAGTTGCACATATGTATAGGTATGTGTTTATGTATGTTGCCCAGTGTGTGTGCATGTAATGTGTGTGTGCATGTAATGTGTGTGTGCATGTAATGTGTGTGTGCATGTGGGTGGGGTGTTTTACACATATGTATAGCTATGGGTATGTGTATGTTGCCATGCATGTGTGCATATAACATGTGCACACGTGGGCAGGGTGTGTTACACATATGTGTAGGTGTGGGTGTGTGTATGTTGGTCTGGTGTGTGTGCGTGTGGGCAGGGTGTGTGACACATAGGTATAGGTGCGGGTGAATGTCTGTTGGCCTGGTGTGCCTGTGTTGCACGGTGTGTGTGCGTCCCTGTGGGCAGGGGTCCCTGTGGGCAGGGGTCCCTGTGGGCAGGGTGTTGACGCTGCCTTTCTGCTCGGGGCTCTCCCCTGCTCAGGTGGGGCTGTGGCCTTCAGCGGCGCCCTGGCTCAGGAGCTGTCCTCTAGGGATGCACGCAAGTGGGGGCCGTCCAGGGAGCAGGCAGCCCTGAGCAGGCAGGGGAGGGGGACCAGACAGGCAGGGCTGGTTCCCCAGCAGCCCCCTCCCCTGCCTTTGTCGAGGCCTCACGCTCACTCCCCAATTGCTTTAGCCCGGAGCGGTTGACATTTAGCCCAGCCAGATAATCGAGGAATAACATTTGCGTTACAGTTTAACGCGACCTCTGCCTCTGCAGCTCTTTTTAGATTAGCTTCTAAAAAAGAGAGGGGGAGGGTGTGGGTGTCCGCACAGCAAGCACGAGGGGCGGGAGCCTGTTACTGCCACCCAGGGTCACCTCGGCTTTTGCAGGGGTGGCGACTATTAAGAGGACAGAATTAGGAGCTGGGAGAGGCGCCAGGCGGCCAGAGGTTAATGGATTGACTATTACCTGTGGGAGGCGCGGGTGCAGCGGTGGGATGGGGCTGGCTCTGCCTTTCCTGGGAAACCAGGGGGTCACCGAGTCCAGCGTGGAGGGCAAGCGGGTCTGCTGATCCGAGAGGAGCTACTTTTCATCTCTAAACCCTGTGTCGAGGAGACTTAGAAGGCTTGTGTGAGGGAGAGAAAGCAGGTTCTGTTCTCCTTGCCAATGACTGGTCTGGATCCTGACGGCTGGTTTATGTATAGGAGGCCAACCGGGGCGGTCAGTGACCCTCATGGCATAATCAATAGTGGTGGGTGATCGGGGGCAAATTTTAAACATTAATCCATAGATTGGAAAAGATTCTGAATGACAAAGAGGAGGAAGTGGGTTTTAGTAGGAGAAATTGAATGGAGCTCTAAGAGCACCAGAGACAGGCCGCCCCCACGAAGACAGTTTCCCTTAAAAATCCCATTAGCTGCATAACTAAGAATGATATTTACCCACAGGAGTATCTGAGCATCTTGTCCAGGGTGGGTCTGATCTGACAATTAAGCAGCATGGCTGAGAGTCCAGCGTCCGTGCAGACCAGACCAGCAGGAAACTTTTACTATTAATCACCTAGACGAACGCTGACTTCCCAGGATCCCTGATATCTAAGAAGGACACCTGTGGTTGTGGGGTGGCTGTGTCTAAACCTGAATCACAAATCCTTAATCATTGCTATGGAAGGGGAGAGCTCCCCAGGTGGCTCAGTCATAAAGAAACTGCCAGCCAGTGCAGGAGACCCAGGAGATACCTGTTCAGTCCCTGGGTCAGGAAGACCCCCTGGAGGAGGGCAGGGCAACCCCCTCCAGTGTTCTTGCCTGGACAGTCCCATGGACGGGGAGCTTGTTGGGCTACAGTCCATGGGGTAGCAAGAGTCAGACACAATGGAAGCGACTCAGCACGCACACATGCGAGGAACAGGAAAAAATACCAGCAATGCAACCCATGGGTGTGTGCAAGCACGTCACTTCCATCATGCCCAGCTCTTTGCGACCCCATGGACTGTAGCCCACCAGGCTCCTCTGCCCATGGGATTCTCCAGGCAAGAACACTGGAGCGGGTTGCCAGGCCCTCCTCAACACAAGCCATCACTTCAGTTCAGTTCAGTCGCTCAGTCGTGTCCGACTCTTTGCGACCCCATGAATCGCAGCACACCAGGCCTCCCTGTCCATCACCATCTCCCGGAGTTCACTCAGACTCACGTCCATCCAGTCGGTGATGCCATCCAGCCATCTCATCCTCTGTCGTCCCCTTCTCCTCCTGCCCCCAATCCCTCCCAGCATCAGAGTCTTTTCCAATGAGTCAACTCTTCGCATGAGGTGGCCAAAGTACTGGAGTTTCAGCTTTAGCATCATTCCTTCCAAAGAAATCCCAGGGCTGATCTCTTTCAGAATGGACTGGTTGGATCGCCTTGCAGTCCAGGGGACTCTCAAGAGTCTTCTCCATACTAAAACAAAATTACAGTTTTGGAAATTTCACGGAAAATGTCTGTTTTCATACAGAGGACGTTGAGCTGCAGAGCCCACCCTGGAACGTCTTTCCTGCTGCGAGCTTAAGTTTGCAGACCTGAAAATTCCCAGCAGAGTCAAATAACCACAGATCAGATTAGCTGAGCTTTTTGCCCAGAACCAAGCTCCACTCTTCAGAGAAATACATCTCTAGGAAATGGAAGCCGTATCTGGGTGGGGACGCCAGCGTGGTTGTGTCAGGGACGGTGTCGACCCCAAGAAAGGCATTTTTAAACACTCTGAAGAACGTGCCCGCACTTTTCCAGTTGTTTTTGTCTCTGTTGATTTCAGCTGCTTTGCCTTTGATTCCTGCCATCTGCTAGGAGGATATGAGGGCCATCAGGGTGAAATAATGACAATTGGTAGCTCTCATTGGGGGCTTGGGCTGAGCCTGTTGTTGCTGAGTGCTTAACACATATAAATTCATTTAAAAAGCATATCAATCTTCCTAATTGATTAGCATACAAAGATTTGAACTAAATGCAAAGAGAGAAAACCGTCCTTCTTAACTAGGCTGGTGACAGAGAAGAGCCGGGATGGAGGGAGACCACAGTCTGTGCCTCTTAAGAGTTAAATCGATTTCCAGGCATCCCTTCTTTAAGACTGTGTCAATTCCTCGGAAAGTCACACTGGCGAGGCTTAAAAATTGTATCACAGCTCTAGTGCCACAGATGGCAAAGCACACTCTACTCCTAAGCCTTTCTGACGTTGCTAACTCTCTGGTTACGGTGGCTGTGTGCCACAAAGGTCGATTTGGCCAGCGGTTCCCCAACACGGTTATGTGTGACCGAAGGCGGTGGGGAGCCTCCGGGGCCGCCTGATCCCCGGAAGCTCAAAGGAAGTCTCCGAGGACGGGCCGGCGTTTGGCCAGCTGTAAACCTGCCCAATATCTCTGAAAGGGTGACCTGCTGACACCAGGCAGGCACTGCTCCTCATTTAATTAAGAGAGAAAGGGCTTCGGTGGGGAGTGGGCTCTGGGCTCCTTTGTAATTTTCGCTGACCAATCCAATTATATGGATAATTGCAAATGTGTTTCAAAAAGAAGGGGGAAGCAGTCCGAGAATAAATCAAGATTCAGTCAAGGGGGCTGCTGTTCAGAAGAAAAAAAATCAAATGTGTGCAGGAGGAGAATTAGAAGCAACAGCCCCGTCGTCTCAACGGGAGAAGCATCGTAAGAATGGTGTCCGTTGTTAATTCCTGCTACTGGGTCGGGCGCTGGCTTACCAGCGCAGCCGCTTGGTGGAAGGGTGTGGGCTCCTTTCTGTAAACTGGTTCGACGTCCTCGAGTCCATACCACACAGGGACGATGGCCATCACAGACAGAGGTGAATTTGAAAAGACTTTGTTTGGTTTTTAGTTCAACAATCCGCATGGGCTATATCTTTCTGCAGACATTTATTTCAAGGTACTTAAAAACTGACTTTTATGAGATAATTTAGGCAGTGATTATTTTTGTTGAGAAATGTGTCCTTTTATCCCTCTCATTCATCCTGGGCTGAGGTATTTCTGTTTGTCAGAATGCCACCGTTCCTGATAAATGACTACAGACAGACTGCTACACTTTATTAAAAAGTAATAACAATTTTTGTACGCACCCTTCACATTGTAGGGGGGGGCCATGAATCAAAGGACACTGCTGTCTGGGCCTGATAAATGCACCGTTTACCAGCTGAGGAGTTATTTAGGACTGGCTATTAATTTAAATCACATTTATCTTCCCCGGACGGGGGAGGCGGCTGTGATAGAGCGCCCAGTGACCAACGGAGCAGCTAAGTGCGCTTTATTTATTGCCTCTGCCTCTAGCCGGCTGTGCAATATGTTAAAAAAAAGAAAAAAACAGTGCCAATTACCGCGGTTAATCTCGTCAGGGCAATAACAAATTTCTTCCCAACACAAGGCAATTTTTATGCTTGCACTTTTTCTCCTCCAGACAGACTTGCTTCTAATTCTCCATCATTAAACCCAAAGCTCTCACTCCCCTGTGTGCTCATGGGAAATTCCTATGTCTCTCGGTTTCACCTTTGTTTGGAGAACAGTGCATTTTTTATGCATTATTCGAAGGCAAGTGTGTTCTTTTGACGCCTTAATGAGTGTTTGTGGATAACACGGAGAGGCGGTGTGTACTGCAAGTCAGACTGTCCATATTTTACTATTAAGTGTTTCCTCATTAATAACAGTGCCTCTTGCGTGGCTTCTGAATTCACCAAGTTCTTATTATTCAGAATAACAACGAGGAAGAACCCATCATAAGCATATTTTTGCCAATTAACTTCCACTTGATGGATCCATGGAAGAATAAAACAGTTCTAATAAAATGAATCTTGGACACAAAATAAATCCAAACACGAGCAGCTCCACTCTCTGGCACAGCCTCAGGCATGGTGGGTACCTCTGCCGGGGCGTCTCGGGCACGCTGTGCGCAGATGACATAGTCCTCGGGCTTTGGGTCCCGCCACGCAGCGTCGCTGTCCCCTCCGACTTGCAGACTCCACACTCACAGCTGCAGGCTGGCCAGGCTCTGCTGTCCAGTAGACACTTCGAAGTGGACAGGATAAACACGAGTTAAACAGAAGCGAATCTCAAAATCCCCAGAGCATACCTATGTGGACAGCACCTGTGTGTGCACGCGTTCACACTGCTTTACGTGTGACTAGAATGACGATTATAAAGCCATGACTGCATGGAGTTTCCTGGGTGTTTCCTTCGCAGACACTGTACCTGAGCTGTTTCCAGGGGGAGAGGTGGATACGGGCACAACAGAACACGGGATTGAAGGAATCCACCCTTATGACCCAGTGTCTTCAGACAAGCTGGCGCCTTGCGCCTCTGATGGCTGCTTTGACAGGGGGTGGGTGGCTGGTTCCTGGGAGACGGTTAAAAAAAAAGGCGGTTTCGAAGAACTCTAACAAGCCCCATCCCAGGGCACAAAATGAGTCCAGTGCAGCCTTCGTGGGGGTCCAGGCACCCCACAGCTGGAGCGTCCCTGTTACGCTGCATGAGGTCACAGACTCAGAACAGCCCCTCCTGGGCCTGGTGACTGTGGTCCCCAGAATAAATCCAACAGTTCGCAAAATCAAGGTCTTGTGTAGAATGTGGAACAGCACAGGAGAAAACTGTGTGTGTCTATGTTTCTATATGCGCGAGTGTATATGCACACGTGTCATATATACTTTTATGCATTGGAATGCATGTTGTACATAAGCCTCCTCAGCGATCAGTGCAAAGAAACAGAGGAAAGCAGTAGAAGGGGAAAGACTAGAGACCTCTTCCAGAAAATCAGAGATGCCGAGGGAGCATTTCATGCAACAATGGGCTCGATAAAGGACAGGAAATGTGTGGACCTCACAGAAGCAGAAGATATTAAGAAGAGGTGGCAAGAGTACACGGAAGAATGGTACAAAAAAAGATCTTCACGACCCAGATAATCACAACGGTGTGATCACTCACCTAGAGCCAGACATCATGGAATGTGAAGTCAAGTGGGCCTTAGAAAGCATCACTATGAACAAAGCTAGTGGAGGTGATGGAATTCCAGTTGAGCTGTTTCAAATCCTGAAAGATGATGCTGTGAAAGTACTGCACTCAATATGCCAGCAAATTTGGAAAACTCAGCAGTGGCCACAGCACTGGAAAAGGTCAGTTTTCATTTCAAACCCAAAGAAAGGCAATGCCAAAGAATGCTCAAACTACCGCACATTCGCACTCATTTCACATGATAGCAAAGTAATGCTCAAAATTCTCCAAGCCAGGCTTCAGCAATATGTGAACCGTGAACTTCCAGATGTTCAAGCTGGATTTAGAAAAGGCAGAGGAACTAGAGATCAAATTGCCAACATCCATTGGATCATCAAAAAAGCAAGAGAGTTCCAGAAAAACATCTACTTCTGCTTTACTGACTATGCCAAAGCCTTTGACTGTGTAGATCACAACAAACTGTGGAAAATTCTTAAGAGATGGGAATATCAGACCACCTGACCTGCCTCCTGAGAAATATGTGTACAGGTCAAGAAGCAGCAGTTAGAACTGGACATAGAACAACAGACTGGTTCCAAATCGGGAAAGGAGTATGTCAAGGCTGTATATTGTCACCCTGCTTATTTAACTTACATGCAGTACATCATGAGGAATGCCAGGCTGGATGAAACACAAGCAGGAATCAAGATTGTCGGGAGAAATATCAATAATCTTAGATATGCAGATGACATCACTGTTATGGCAGAAAGTGAAGAACTAAAGAGCCTCTTGATGAAAGTGAAAGAGGAGGGTGAAAAAGTTGGCTTAAAACTCAACATTCTGAAAACTAAGATCAGGGCATCTGATCCCATCACTTCATGGCAAATAGATGAGGAAACAATGGAAACAGTGATAGATTTTATTTTGGGGGGCTCCAAAATCACTGCAGATGGTCACTGCAGCCATGAGATTAAAAACGGCTTGCTCCTTGGAAGAAAAACTATGACCAACCTAGACAGCATACTAAAAAGCAGAGATGTTACTTTGCCAACAAAGGTCCATTTAGTCAAGGCTATGGTTTTTCCAGTGGTCATGTATGGAACTTGGACTATAAAGAAAGCTGAGCACTGAAGAATAGATGCTTTCAAATTGTGGTGCTGGAGAAGACTCTTGAGAGTCCCTTGGACTGCAAGGAGATCCAAGCAGTCCATCCTAAAGGAAATCAGTCCTGAATATTCATTGGAGGGACTGATACTGAAGCTGAAACTCCGATACTTTGGCCACCTGATGCGAAGAACTGACTCATGAGAGAAGACCCTGATGCTGGGAAAGATTGAAGGCAGGAGGAGAAGGGGACGACAGAGGGTGAGATGGTTGGATGGCATCACCGACTCAATGGTCATGAGTTTGAGTGAACTCTGTGAGTTGTTGATGGACAGAGAGGCCTGGCGTGCTGCAGTCCATGGGGTCACAAAGAGTCAGACAAGACTGAGTGACTGAACCGAACTGATGTACATTATACAATGAACTTATTTATATGTACATCATATATACGTTTATAGATTTATTCATGTATGGACATTTGTATATTTACATGCATCTATACGTGTGTCCTGAGTTGCTTCAGTCGTGTCCAACTCCATGCAACCCCATGGACTGTACCCCACGAGACTCCTCTGTCCATGAGATTCTCCGGAGAAGAATAAGGGAGTGGGTTGCCATGCCCTGCTCATATATATGCACACATAGGTATGCGTATATACATCCATTAACCGTAGTTATCATAGGTTAAATGAATATAGCATTAAATGGGAGGGGGAGCCAGAATTAGGTGCGGCTTTGATGCTACCCTTCAGGAAGCACTCCCAAGGGCCAGGGAAGGGGGCCACCACCTGCCTCTGCCCTCCACCCTCCACCTTGAGAGGTATTCCGCCTACCTTGCTCCTTGCAAGCCCAGCAGGAATATCCGTTACCAGCCCATGTTTCTGCTCCTCTGCCATCATGCACCCTCCACCGGATACTCAAGTCCCACTCCTGCACAGCTCCGTGCTTTCTTCAGACTGCTTTTCTCTGTCCTTTTGCATTTCTGTCCCTGAGTCCAGAACTGGCTCTGCTGTTGTGGCAGGTAAGAGAGGTGGCTTTGTGACATCTTCTCCTGGGTGCCTGGCTCCCACCAAGGGTCCTCGGGGAGCTGGCCCTTCCTTGGTCCGTCCTTGTGGAGGATCAGTGCTCACGCCGGGGTCCTGGCAGAGGCAGGGGTCTGCAAGGCCCCCGCTATCCTCAGGGAGCTGCTGGTGGGGCCCCTCGCGCTTGTTGGGAGTGGCCAGGCAAGCATGGGCAGCACTCCACTCTCTGCAAGTGTGAACTGCTGCAGGCGACGCGATGCCGATCAAGCTAAAAGAAGAGCAAAGGGGGTGAAAAGCACCCTGTTTGGGCTTGGAAGGTCCGGAAGCCCAGAGAGGTTTCCTCATTCCTTCCAAGACAACGGTGGTTTTTAAATCCCGAGTGTCAGAGCTCCAGAAAACATACGGTTTGTTCAATATCCAGTCACTCAAGCCAGAAGTTTTGAAGGAATATTAGCTATTTCCTTTCCTTTAACAGAACCGTGTTCTGTCCACTCAGCTTCAGAAGCATCTCTCAAATAGCGTCCTCTCCTCTGTTCCCAGCACCCAGGTCTAGTTTCTGCCTTCATCAGCTAAGCCATTGAAATCAAGGCGTTCATCTCGAGTTATGTAACTCATCTAAGGTTACAATCAAATCCAGTGCAAAGAGTGAAAAAGTCAATTTAATATGTATATGTATGTATATATACATAGTAAACGCTTCAGTTCAGTTCAGTTCAGTCACTCAGTCGTGTCCGACTCTTTGCGACTCCATGAATCACAGCACGCCAGGCCTCCCTGTCCATCACCATCTCCCGAGTTCACTCAGACTCACGTCCATCGAGTCCGTGATGCCATCCAGCCATCTCATCCTCGGTCGTCCCCTTCTCCTCCTGCCCCCAATCCCTCCCAGCACCAGAGTCTTTTCCAATGAGTCAACTCTTCGCATGAGGTGGCCAAAGTACTGGAGTTTCAGCTTCAGCATCAGTCCTTCCAAAGAAATCCCAGGGCTGATCTCCTTCAGAATGGACTGGTTGGATCTCCTTGCAGTCCAAGGGACTCTCAAGAGTCTTCTCCAACACCACAGTTCAAAAGCATCAATTCTTTGCACTCAGCTTTCTTCACAGTCCAACTCTCACATCCATACATGACCATAGGAAAAACCATAGCCTTGACTAGACGGACCTTAGTTGGCAAAGTAATGTCTCTGCTTTTGAATATACTATCTAGGTTGGTCATAACTTTTCTTCCAAGGAGTAAGTGTCTTTTAATTTCATGGCTGCAGTCACCATCTGCAGTGATTTTGGAGCCCCCCAAAATAAAGTCTGACACTGTTTCCCCATCTATTTCCCATGAAGTGATGGGACCGGATGCCATGATCTTCGTTTTCTGAATATTGAGCTTTAAGCCAACTTTTCCACTTTCCTCTTTCACATTCATCAAGAGGCTTTTAGAGATGGATATGTATATATCAGATTTTTTTTTTTAAATAAAGCTTTGTTCCACCTCAAAGATGTATTTAACACTATAGTTAAAGAGCTTCATTTTTGTGTGATTTTGAATCAGATCTCCTGCTGAAACAGCAGAAATACTTCAGAAGGGTCTCCCTTTGAATTGGACAGTCCATGGTCCTCTGTGAGGACGCCGAGGAGGCAAGGCAGGTGATGTCATAGAAACACGTAAGAGGAAAACGTTAGCGGTAGTGTCTGGGGTAGTAGGAAGTCACTGTGTTCAAAGAGCATCTGGGAAGAATAGACTGCAGACTTGAAGAAATACATGCAAAGGGGCAAAGTCTTATTATAAAATAGGCCAAATATACAGTTTAAGGTTGCAAAACCTGTGCCTTTTAGACCAGTTAATAACTCTTGAACATAGTAAAGGAAAAAAGCAAAGTTCAGTTAGGTCTTTCCAGCAACTGGCATCAAACAGTGAAGATGAAAGCCTTCAGAAGCAGCAGGCAGGATCTGTGAACTAGTTATGCTGCTTCTGAGCGGGGAGACCTTGAACAAGAGAGTTGTGTCTTCTTGCTGACCTGGGGCCTCACATAGTGGGACAGACTTTCCCTTTTCTGCCCTGAGAGTGAGGGACACAGGGGGCTGCAGTGCACAGTAAGAACCTGGGCGGCTGAAGTTACGTGTTCCATCATCATCACCA